>NC_056733.1:298613987-298913987 GCF_019279795.1 Protopterus annectens
TTAAGGCAATGCTGATACATGCCACTGTACCATTACCACAAGTTCCATTTTTTATCTTTATTTTCTTCTAAAACTTTAGCATAAAATTTACTGCCCTAGTGCACAGCCTTGCAGTTTTCCTGGATAAGAAACTGATGCTGAAGGTGCAGGTCAGCATCTATTTCCATATTCTGACCAGTACATGATAATTCATAGGTTGGTACTAGGCTATTGGCCCTAGGGCCTATAGAAGCCTAGCGATAACAATTCCCTGGCTATTTCTTCCCACATTATTTACTTCTCTGGACCCCTGTCTAGCAGGGCAACTGACGTGATCCCTGGGGTGAATTTCCTTTCTCCCATCCAAACATCAAGGTTCCTTTTGAAGAGGGCCAAAGAGGTGCTCTGCTTGACATGTATGGGCAGTCTACTCCAGAGTCTGGGGAATCTCTGGGTCAGGAACGTATCCCTCCAGCATGTTTTGTTTATTGTGATGACAAGGTTTAGATCCCTGGGGCTTGTGGCTCTGAGGGACTGGGATTTCTTTAAGTGTAGCATGTCCAACAGCTCTGGGTTTGGCATGGCCTTGTATTTTAAGCAGAGATCACCTCAGAGTAGATGATATGCGACAGAGTATAGCTGGAGTTTTTTAAGGCGGTCAGCATAGGGCATCTGCTTTAGGCCTGTGACTCTTTTAGTGAGGTATTTCTGTGGCCTTTCCAGTTGTTGCAGATGTCTTGAGAGGTACATACCAAATGGAGTGTTGTATTCTATAATGGGTCTAATGAGGGATGAGTACAGAGGGACAATGACCTCCATTTTCTGGATGAAAAGCCCTTAGTGATGAGGTGTGCCACATAGAAGGATTTCCTGACTGTTGTGGGGATGTGGTTATTGAAGCTGAGACCACTGTCCACCTGTGTCCCTAAGCCTCTTATCACACTTTCGGTGTTTAGTGTACTACCACCTATGTGATAATTCATGGGTACATGTTTTTTTTCCCATAGGGGATAACTATACATTTCTTGGCATTGAGCTTGAGCCCATGGCACTGGCACCAAGCATCTGTTTCTGTAAGGCCCTTTTGTAGAGTATCAACATAATTTGGGGATTCAATAATGGCTCCCAGTTTGCAGTCATCTGCAAACTTTGTTAGCCAGAGTCCTTTAGTGTTGGCCTGTACTTCAGAGAAATAGATGCCAAACAAGAGAGGTCCCAGGACTGAACCCTGAGGTACTCCACTTGTCACTTGTCTGGGGCTGGATTTGGAGTCAGCTACTTTTACAGTGTGGGTTCTGTCAGTAAGCCAGTTGGCAACCCATTGAGTGATGTAAGGATTAATGCCCAGCTTGGTAAGTTTATCTATGATTCCAGAGTGGGGGATGGTCATGCCTTGGTATCTTCATAGATTGATAATTATACAATAATTTTACATATGCCTTTCCAATACTGACTTTGCAAACCCACAGCAGGCACAAAACTCCATGGCTATGGTATTAACTGCTGTGCCATGTTATGATCACAACAGCTCTATGCTGCAAGGATTATACTGATTGCTAGGAGCAACTTATTTTGTATTTGAGATCTTTGTTTTTATTTAGAGCCCTTCATGACCAAAGTTTGCTTTATCTTAAACAGCCATTGTTCCCCTAGTCCCCAGATTTCCTCTTTTTCATCCTACCATGGCATCCATGCATAATCAGTTGCATTCCAATACACAGACTTGCATGTCTTCCAATTTAAAATTACCACCTATATTTCAAGCTGTTGATATTATACATACTAACAGCTCTGTGCCTCTGCAGTTTGGCTATTTGTCTTTGCACAATTACAGATACAAGCTTTCTTATGTTATGAATGGCACTGCTTTCTTTAGTCCCTAATTTGCATATTCTAATATTCCCAAATAGTTATTTACATACAGTCCTATTTTACAGTTTAGATGCATATCAGGTTTGGTAGTCAAATGCAGTTACAAAGTTTCACCTGTATATTAAATGTGCAGTACTTTTATTTTTTTTTGCCTTTATATATTAAATATATGCACGGCTCCAGCTGAGTAGGCATACAGAAATCTCAGAGACACAGCAGATGTTATATGGTGCCAAAGGCTGCATAGGCAATGTAGTAAGGGACAAACTTCAACCATTTAGACGGATTTTATAGCATAGCCATTAATAAAGCAATACCGTGTTCACAACAGGAGGTTGATTAACAGCTGCCAGGCAAGGAATGACTTGCTATCATTTATTGCTACAGTGACCTATAAACGTGTAGGGCAGATATGATTACTTAGGTAGTAATGCTGTCATTTTTAGGTATAAAATATGTGTATACCTATTATGCATATGTCCAGCCTACTACATGTTCCTTAGACAAGTACTATAAAGAATAAAGCACTGGTAGTATTTAGGGCTACAATGAATACATACTGTAACTTAAATGCTGATCAAGCTAAGCCAGATTCCTCCTTTTTTTTTCAGAAAGAGCACTTTAGAATGATATCATGAAATCATGGATAGCATGAGAAAAATGTGACAGAAAGAAGAATAATTCATGAATATTAGCTGAATTTGTAAGATGTGAAAATATTCAAAAACTGAAGTATAAACAACTATTAGTTTAAAGAAATAAAAAATGAACACAAATAATATTTAGATGTGATTTGTCATTTTTTTTTTTTTTGGAAAATAAGTATTTGTCTGGTGCCTTTTCTATTGCTGCTGTAATAGGTTGAGTCTAGATACTGTCCCAAGTGCAAACCAGCTGACATGAATGAAGTATAAGCTGAAAAAAAATACCAATGAGAGAACAACCAAAATCACTTAACTCTGAGGGTGCGGCCAAGCCTGGACACTCCCATTTGGGAGGTTCCTAATTAATATAATAACTCCCAGGGTCCTCTAGCACAGGGTAATGGGGGGAAACACACTAGAATTTTGCTGCCAGACTTCTTTTTTTGACCAATATTGCAGTCCGGCTAGTTTACTTACTTTCAGCGAAGGTAAGTGTGAATATTTTTCTATATGCAGATACTAATACTAATCAAATGAGATTAAAATGAAACAGAAAACAGTAATGAAAAACAAATATCACTCTAGGAGGATGTGCTTAACTAAAGTATGACCAGTCTATTAAATAGTATCATTATACATGAATTAAATAATTGTAAATATATAACTATACCGGAGCTTGATACGACCTTCGCTTAAATACTTAAATCTTCTGTGAAGGATTTCAATTTGATCTGAAGTGACTAGAAAGAAAAAAAAGACAAACAGAATGTCACAATGGCTGACAGACAGAATGATTCATGAACTGCACAGGTTGTAAATTATGAGGACAAAGTGCTCAATCAAATGTATCTATAAACTCATCGAACTTTGCAGGTTACTTAGAAACTATATAGTTACCTCCTTGTAAGAAGTATGCAGAGACCCCCACAGCAATTTTCCTCCTCATGTCTGACTTCTAATCCCTTGCCTATCTCATTCTTAGACTTAAACACTGGAATTACTTAGATCCATATTTGATGTGCCTTGTTACTTCTATACAATCAATCATTTTAGTAAGTGGTTATTTTATCTTTTTACAAGGGTAAAATGAGTCCTACTTTTTATTTACTAGAAGTCAGCTATGTTATGGCTAGATGTGTCAAAGGATGTCATCTGAAAGTCCGCAGCGCCTTCTTCTTTTGAATAATGAAGCTATCAAGCCATTCATTTTGGCAAATACTAGCTGAGCTCAGAAACCTGTTTCTTTCCAGCAGTTTCCAGTTAAGCAGTATCTCACTATATCCATCTCACTGTTTGTCTCCTTTTGAGTCTCAGCTTCTTATCGGTTTATATTTGTCTCACAGTGGCTAAATTGGTTGCATTACATTTGCTTGATAGCAAAAGGTGACACTAAGCCTATAAAGTTTTGCCTCCCCAACATCCCTTCTCCACTAGTCCTATGGCATCCTGATTTTCACTATGGATTCTCTATCTACCATCTATTCCAACAGTTCATTCTATGGGTCCATATCCATATTTCTGAAAGAATAATTCTGCATATCCAAAAAGTAGCTGATCCCTACAATTGCCTGCCTGTGCCCATCCATCTCCTCTCTTTCTTGTTCAGTATGACCCTTGTAACCTCCTTGATATGATCTTTTGTACCAATAAAACTTCATCCTAGACTCTTTTGGTGTCTAGTAAGAAAGGCATCAGTTTCTCTACTCTGGTTATATCTATTCCCTTCTATCACTGTCATCCTTCTAGCAGCTTTCCTCAGAAAGTCTTCCATCAGCCTGATATCTCTCTCCTTGTGGTCTTCCAAAACTGCTGAAACATGTTTTGATCATGGCCAAATAGAGAGAAAATACTGCTTCTGGATTCTAAGCTTCTAGGGATGCATTCAATATTCTTCTTGCTGCTGTTACTGTGCTCTCTGCTTCTGACAGTCCAGTTCACTGGACTGCCATGCAGTCCCCCCCCCCCCCATTTACAATCCACATCCCCAGATACATTTCTTGCCCTTTTGCATTTAGCTCCACTCCCCAAGCTGATATTCACACCTGGGTTGCTGTGGCCTACATGCAGTAGCTTGCATTTTTCTGTAGTGGACATCAGGCTCCTCCTTTCTTCCTACTTTGTCAGCCTTTCTAAATACTTAGACCCCTCTTCCATCCTCCAGTGCCACACCAAGCGTTATTCCATCAGAAAGAAACATAATTTTCTCTAGTCTCACAGATAGGTCTGAAACAAGCACATTAAAAAGCACAGGCACCACAAGCTAACACTGCAGTACTCTACTAGTCACTTTATTTATTTTTGACACAGTCCCTCTCAGAACAAATTTCTGTGTGCTACTTTAAATCTTTGCAGCAGTCCAGATCTTCACCATGATCCTACTCTCAACTCATACAGTTTTCTTAGTAGTTGCTTCTGTGTCACTGTCAGAGACCTTAGTAAAGTCCAGACAGCCCACTTTGATTGGTATGCCATTGTCAAGTTCCTCCTGTTTATTATGTTATTCTGTAGAAAGGAAAAAAGAAGTTATGTACTCACCATAACGTTCCATGTGAGTTGTTCAACTCACCTTCATTCTCACTGATGGGTTCGGAGCTGATCCTCAGCTTTGACTCGGCTAAATGCAAACGCTTGAGGTCTTCAACCAGCTTGTGCCCTACTCCCTATCCCATGATGCACTGGTGCTTCCCTCAGATCTTGTCTGCTGCCAACTAAGCTGACTAGATAAGATCCCCCCTCCAAAAAATTAGTATCCAAGGATACACTAGATAAGGACTAAAGACAACCCTGACTTGTTTCAACTTCTTTCTCGGTCCACAAGACACTGGTAGGGGGTTGGAGGGTGGGACACAAGAATGAGGGTGAGATGAACAACTCTCATGGAACATTATGGTGAGTACATAACTTCTTTATGTGAAGTTGTTCTACCTCGCCTTCATTCTCACTGATGGGTTAGCATCCCAAACACCATCTTTCTTGGGTGGCTCATGGGAGTATATTCCTCAGGACAGTGGAACCAAAGGAGGCCCTGTCCCTGGAGGCCTTGTCCAGTTTGTAATGATTGATAAAGGTATGAGGTCTAGACCATGTGGCTGCTGCACAAATAGAATCTATTGGTAGTTTGGCCAAAAAGGCTGAAGATGTGGAAACAGCTCTAGTTGAATGGGCCTTTATTTTTTTATGTAATGGTAAATGGACAGAATTGTATGTAAAAGAGATGCAATCTGACAACCATTTGACAAGGTGTTTTTTATCACTGGAGCACCTTTCTTTGAAACTGAAAATGAAACAAAGAGCTGTTCTGATTTTCTAAAGTCCTTAGTTCTGTGTAAATAGAATCAAAGCTGCCTGTGGACATCAAGCTTGTGCAGCGTATGCTCCATCTTTTAAGTATAATTAGGGAAAAAACAGGTAATTCTATAGTCTGATTGAGATTTGTCTCTGAACAAACCTTAGGTAAAAAAGATGGATTTGTCCTAAGTGAAACTCTGTCATGAAATATTAAATATGAAGGTTTACTGGACAAGGCGTGTAAATCTGAAACCCTACAAGCTGACGTAATAACTACTAGAAAAATGGTTTTCCATGATAGATATTTCAGGTCAAAAGATGAGGCTGGTTCGAATGAGGGTAAAATGATATGAGAAAGAACAAAATTTAGATTCCATGGTGTAACTGGGGACTGAACAGGGGGTCTCAAATGAATGGTGCCCTTAAGAAAAGCTTTGGAGAGTCTGTGGGACATGATATTAGACTTCTGATTACCAAGGTGAAAATTAGAGATTCCTGCTAACTGAACCCTAATGTTGCAGCAGCTGCTCCTTCATTGAAAAGTTTGGTCAAAAACTCTAAAATGGATGAAACTGAGGCTAGATATGGGACACTATTGTTTCGGGATGCCCATATGGAAAATATTTTCCATTTACTAAGGTATAACTTCCTGGTAGATGATTTATGGGAGGATATTATAATGTGCTGAGCTGCAGCTGAGAGATTTTGAAACCTGGTTATTCTTTGAAATGGAGCAGCCAAGCTGTCAGTTTGATGGTGTGAAGTGTGGGATGAAGAGCCCTTGATGAATGAGTCAGAAGATCTGGAACTGGGTCCAGGATCCAAGGGTCTTCCAACAGATGAGACTGAAGAAAGGTGAACCAAATGTGATGAGGCCAGTAAGGGGCTATTAGAATAATGGTCCTTCCCAGAGTCTTTGCTTTCTGTAAAACTTTGGGTATCAGTGGAAAAGGTGGAAAGGCATAAAGGAGACCCGGGGGCCAACAGTGTACAAGTGCATTCCTTAGGAAATCTCCCATAGGGGGGATTAGGGCAAAATAGCTGCTGCATTTTCTGTTTGTTGGGGTTGCAAAGAGGTTGCAGCAAGACTGGCCCCATCTGCAAAATATCCCTTCCACCACTTCTTGCTTCAGGGACCACTCATGAGGCAATAGAATTGCTCTGCTCAATTTATCTGCTATCACATTGGACTTCCCCGGGATGTGCGTTGCTATCAGAAAGTGCTAGGTGAAAGTTGCCCATTGCCATACTCTCAGGGCCTCTCAACAAAGGGAGTAAGATCTGGTTTCTCCTTGTTTGCTTATATACCAGACCACTGACATGTTTTGTCCGTCTGAATTGCAGTAGTCCCTAGAGGAAGGGAGTCTTGAAAGGACTGCAATGCTAGAAGTACCACTCTCATCTCTAGGACTTTGATATGTAGGTGAGCCTTGTGTTGTTTCCACGTGCCTTGGGCTGTTCTTCCCTGATAATGCCCACCCACCCTATCAGGGAGGTGTCCATGGTCACAGTGGCAATAGGAGTGTGTAGAACAAAGGGGTGACCTATTGTTACTTGTTGAGATGTCAGCCACCAGTGAAGGTTGTTCTTGCATGAGTTCGTTATCAGAATTTGATGAGATATTGGAAGTTCTTGAAAGGACCATTGTGTGAACAGAAGCCATTCCAGTATACGCATAAGCATTCGACCTAAAGGAATCGCAATGACTGCTGCCACCATTGTCTCCAATAATCTGAGCACCATTGAAGCTGGGGCTTTTTATTTTGATAGAAGATTCAGGACCTGTTTTCGTAGAACACAAACCTTTCTGGTGGAAGTTTTATGGTCATGAAAATGGAATCTATATCTACTCCTATAAAAATGGTATGCTTGGATGGCGATAAGGCAGATTTTTCTGAGTTTATGGTAATTCCCAACTGACTGTAGAGGTTTAAGGTTGTGTCCCTTGTTTGTATGAGTTGATGCCTGGTGGTGGTGGTGGTGGTGGTGGTGGTGGTGAGGAGCCAGTCATCTATGTATGAAAAATCCTGGAATCCTAAATGTCTCAGGTGAGCCATGACTACTACCATGCATTTGGTGAACACTCTGGGGGCTGTAGTGAGACCAAAGGGCAGAGCTCGAAATTGGTAGTGACTGGCTCCCTGCCGAAAGTGCAGATGATCTCTGGATGGTCTAGCTATTTTGATGTGTTAGTACGCATCCTGGACATCTATCAAGCACAGCCAGTTGTCTTTCCCGAGAAAGGGAAGCATCAACTGTATAGTGACCATCCGAAACATTGTCTTTTTGACAGATTTGTTTAGTCTGCTGAGATCCAAAATGGGTCTCCAGTCCCATTTTCTTTGCAACTAAAAAGAACCTTGAGTAAGTTTTGGATCCTCTCTGGTCTGCCGGGACTGGTTGGATGACTCTTTTTTCTAGCAACCTTTGAATCTCTATGGTTGCTTGTTCCCTGTGACTGGGTGGGACTTCTGGGATTTTCCTTACAAGAGGTGGTGGGGTGGCAAAGGGAATGGAGTATCCTCTGGATATGATGTTTTGTACCAAGCAATGTTTTATTTTTTGCCAGGCATCTGGGTACAAAGATAAGCATCCCCCGACTGCCTCCAGAAATGGACAGGTGGGCCTCCTTTCAAGAGTGCTGCTAGGGCTTTCCAAAGAACTGATCTCTGTCGCCCTGATTCTGCAGACCCCCTCTGCCACTTAGATGGCATCTTCAATTATTACCCCCTCCTCTGCCTCTAGAGGGGGGTTCACCACGAGTGTCCTGATAAGCTCTTTGAGTTTTATTGAACTACATCTTCCCTCCCTTCTGACCTTTGGGGTAAGGTCTGGTAGGGGTGGAAAAATGGACTCCGACGGCAGACAGAGTCTTTCTGCCCTGCTCACTCCTGGTAAGCATTTCCTTCACTTTGGGTCCAAAAAGGTATGAGCCATTGAAAGGGGTGTTCACAAAGGATGACTTAAAGGGCTCTACAAAGGAACATAAGTGCATCCAGGAATGTCTCCTAAGAGCAATTCCTGTACCCACTGCCCAGCTCATTCCATCAGTTGTGTACAAAATCAGATGCATGGAAGAGTTTACAAGGGAATTTAGGATAGCAGCTTGGAAGTTACTTCATCTGAAACTCCTGCAGCTACTGCACCCTGTAGAGTATCTCTGAGTTCTTTAAGGAAATATCTGTGCAGTCTAGTAAAATGCATGAGATAATTCATGAATCAAAGAGCAAAAGCCGCTGAACTAAACATGCACTTACCATATCTGTCCATGATCCTAGAATCACTGTTAGGAGGATGAACACATGTAGAGGTCTCTGACAATTCCTTCTTGGTGGCTGCCACCACCGTAGCATCAACAGGTACTTCTTTGGTTAGGAAAGCCTTGTCCTGGGCGGAAGTCATAAATTTGTTAGGCATCAGATGGACAGGTTCCATGGTATCCAGGGACTCCCACACCTTTCGAGAGATGAGTTCCATCAGCTCGTCAAAAGGCAGAGACACCCAAAAGGTGGAGGGTTGAGACCCAGAAGCCTTCAGGAGAACTGACTCATCATCAGTAAGGTTAATGGGCTTCCAGCAACCCCTCTGTCTGAGAATTTCCAAGATATGTCCGAAAGAGATACTGTCAGAGGGGGACCGTGGGGATCCTTGTGACTCATCTAAGTCAGTATCTGATGTGACAGATTCCTGTCGGTAGTCCAGATGCTTCCTCTTGCAAAGTCTCTTCCTGGGAAACTCCTCAGTGGGAGCTTCTGGTGAGATCTCAGAAGAGCAGAGCTCATCCAATGTGGCGACCTGAGGCTCTGGGTCTCTACCCTTTTAAGGGACCAGTGAAGCAGTGGTCGACACAGGTGCTTTGGGGGAGCAGGTTGCTGGTTCTGATGATGTGAGTGCCTGAGGGGACAATACTCTCCTCATGGCATCAAAAGCCCCCCGGCTCCGATGAGAGGGAACCCCTGTATCCGAAGAAGCAGGTGATCTCCCCTGCACTGAAGTGATGGGATCCGAGCCCAAAGTAGGAGCCAAGCTCTGCTGCGCTGAAGCCCCGAGAATTAAAGTCGGAACCGAGAGGTCAGTTCGACTATCATCCCCAGACCCGACCGGCGAGTGTCAGCTCCTAGACTCCAAGTTCAGCACCGAGGAAGTCAGAGTAGTCGGAACAGACAGGCCTGGAGCAGGTGTCGGCTCCAACGGTTCCACTATCATCAGCTCCAAACACTCCAGCTCGAAACCTCAAGTCAGATCGGAGAAGGAACAGAAGTAAATGACTGAGTCTCAGTCAGGCCCAAAGCCCCAGGGGTCGGCCCAGACAAAATCTTTGCAAGTGCCAGGATCTGCAGAAGCTACTGCATCACACACTCCACATACTTATCAGTGAGTCTTGAGGACCGAGAAGACGCTATGTAAGAAGCCACTGATTGTAAAATAGGTGATTTACTTGTAGGAGATACCCGCTCCAGGACCGGTGACAGGGTCCTACCAACAAGCACAACCACTGGCTCCAAAACTTGTGGCACCAAGGTAGATGGTCTGTCTGATTTTTTTGGAGTCAATGAGCTTTTCTTTGGCTCTGACCCAGAAGAAGTCTTTGAAGATTTTGAATGCCTGTCTTGGATATTGTCCTTATCTAATGAGTCCTGAAAGGAGTACTTAATCTATCCTCTAGCAATCAACTTACTTTTTCTTTCATGCAGCACCCTAGTACTGAATGAGTGACATACAAAACAATTTTCTTGGAGGTGAACCTCCCCCAAACAATAAACACAGTTAGAGTGCCCATCGGTTCATGGGGTCATAGGTAGGTACTAGGCTATCGGCACAAGGGCCTACGTAAGCCTAGCCAACAAGGTTCCCTGGATTACACCACCCAAGAAAGTTATTTTCCTGTGCCACTTTCGAGTAGAGACACAGAAGTGATCCCCAGGGTGTATTTCCTATTTCCCATCCACTCATCAAGATTTTTCTTGAAGAGTGCTAATGAAGAACTTTGCTTGACATTGATGGGTAGCGTATTCCAGAGTATGGGAAGTCTCTGGGACAGAAATCTATCCCTCCATGTCCTGTTTATTGTGTTGACAAGGTTTAGGTCCCTAGAGCATGTATCTCAGAGGGATTGGGATTTCTTTAGGTCTAGCATGATCAACAGCTCTAGGTTTGACATAGCTTTATATGTTAGGCAGAGATCACCTCAGAGTAGGCGATATGCTATGGAGTAAAGTTGGAGTTTTTTGAGAGTGTCAGTGTAGGGCATTTGTTTGAGGCCAGTAATCCTCTTTGTGAGGTACTTCTGTGGCCTCTCCAACTGCTGCAGATGTCTTGTGAGGTACATTCCAAAAGGGGCGTTGTACTCTATAATGGGTCTAATGAGAGTAGAGGGGAACAATGACCTTTTTTTTTCCTGGATAAAAACTCTTTTATGATGAGGTGTGCCACGTAGAAGGACTTCCTGACTACTGTGGCAATGTGACTATCAAAGGAGAGACTATTGTCCACCTGGGTCCCAATGTCTCTTATCACACATTTGGTGTTAAGTAGATTGCTGCCTATGTGGTAGTTCATGGGTACAGAGTTTTTACCAAAAGGGATGACAGTGCACGTTTTGGCATTGAGCTTGAGGCCATGGCTCTGACACCAGGCATCTGTCTCAGCAAGGCCCTTCTGTAGGATGTCCACATCATTTGGTGACTTGACTATGGCTCCTAGTTTGCAGTCATCTGCGAACTTCGTTAGCCAGAGGCTTTCTGTGTTAGCCTATACTTCAGAGAAGTAGATACCAAACAAGAGAGGTCCCAGGACTGAACCCTGTTGTACTCCACTTGTCACTGGTTTGAGGTCAGATTTGGAGTCTGCAACTTTTACAGTGTGGGTTCTGTCAGTGAGCCAGTTGGCAACCCATCTTGTGACATAGGGATTTATACGTAGTTTAGTGAGTTTAGCTATAATTTCAGAATGGAGGATGGTGTTGAAAGCCTTGGCGAGGTCAAGACAGGCTGTGTGAACCACCTTACCCTCATCTACGGCTTTGGTGACTGCCTCAAAGAAGTCAATCAGGTTCAGGAGGCATGATCTGTCTTTCACAAACCCGAACTGGGTGGGATCCAGAGTTTGGAGGTTACCAATGTCTTTGTTTTTGAGTTCCACAATAATACATTCCATGGCCTTGCAGACCAGGCTCGTCAGGCTAATAGGGTGATAGTTCCCGGGATCAGTGGTGGCTCCCCCTTTGTGGAGTGGGATAACTGTTACTGTGCTCCATTCAGTGGGCACAAAGCCTGATGCAAGGCTATTATTGAACATGGTGCTTAGGTGGGGAGCCAGTTTGTTCTGAAGTTCGTTTAAAACGCAGCATGGGATTTGGTCCGGTCCCATGGATGCTGTGTTTTTGACTTTAGAGAGTGCAGCTTTTACCTGCATAGTTGTGATTACAGGGACTCTGCATTCTTCCTATATAGATATGGGATATGTGTCCTTTGGGGGGGGGGGGTATTAAAGCCTTCTAATTTAAACAGGCTACAAAATTAAGGAAGAAATTGTCCTAAATAAAAACAGGCTCACAAAAACAATACTTAAGCCTTTTTATGATACTAATTCTAACAACAAACACACCACACATAGATTTTATATATATATATATATATATATATATATATATATATATATATATATATATATATATATATATATATATACCCGCGGTGGTGGTGCTGCGGTAGCATTGTCGCCTCACGGTTTAATTCTCAGCTAGAGCGTCTTCTGCGTTGAGACATGCATGAATGGGTGTACCTTCATTGAAGGTTGTGCATCAGGGCTGGTAACTCTGCACGTAAAAATCAACTACCAATCATTAGCGGACCGGAGTTCCACTGTGGCGACCCCTAACCGGGAAAAGCCGAAAGACACAACAATATATATATATATATATATATACATATATATATATATATATATATATATATATGTATATATATATATATATATATATATATATATATATATATATATATAGTGTAAGCTAAGAACTATCAACGTTTAAAAGAAAGGGAAAAGGTAGTTAAACTAGGCCTAATAATAACGGCCACAAGGGAGACAAAGAGAAAGGTATACTATCTATAATTCTCTAAACTAACTGGTTAAACTAACTACTAACAACTGTACAGAGGATGAAATTTTTAAGAAAAAAATGTACTAAACTTGAAAAACAGTTATATTCACTGGCCAGAGCTGGTGAAATGCCCAATCTGTTGCAGTGGCAAACAAGATCTGAGGAAAGCACCTGTACATCATGGGATAGGGAGTAGGCCATGAGCTGGTTGAAGACCTCAAGCTTTTGCATTTGGCTGAGTCGGAGCCGAGAATCGGCTCTGAACCCATCAGTGAGAATGAAGGTGAGATAGAACAACTTCACATCTAGCTTTTCCTCAGGATTCTGTGCATAACACTCTCCAGAAGTTTCTTGTTCACCCGTAGTATAAGGATACAACTCTTGATGTCTTCTATTATTTGTGCACTTCTGCAGTGGTATTTAATATAATGAAAGTCTGTATTAGGGAACTCACCATCATGCTACTTAGAGTGTTAAGCATCCAGTGAGGCAGCTCATATTGGTTTTATGTTTTGCCCTACCTTAGGGCATCCAGTTCCTTCTCAACCCACATGGTATAGAGGAATTGCATCCTGACTATAATCCAGATGATCTGAATTTCAATAGGATCTCAGCTGCTGGAAGACCAAGGAAAGCGAGGGTGGGAGTTAGTGAACAATGCTGGCTCATTCATCCACTATGGAGAGGTGGCTTTCAGTCATTCAATGACCATCATGCATGCAGAGTTTTTTGCCACAATCAGATGGTAAAGACCATGAAGGTAGGCTTGGTGATCCTAAAATGGTCACGTTGCTAAAGTGGTTAGAAAGACCTTCTACATTGCCCACCTGATCATGAAGGGATTCACATCCAGATCTAGTGAGGTCATTGTTCCCCTGTACTCTTCACTTATCAGACCAATGATCGAGTACAATGCCCCATTCGGGATGTATCTCACCCGACATCTGCAGCAATTGGAGAGACCCCAAAAGTTCCTCACCAAAAGGATAAAGGGACTCTAAAATCTGTCATATGCTGCCAGATTGAAGAAACTCCAGCTCTATTCAGTCGCATACCATCTGCTCAGAGGTGACATGTGCCTGACATACAAGGCCATGTCCAACCCGGAATTAATGGACATGCTCCACCTCAAAAAATCCAAATCCACCAAAACCACTAGAGCAAGCGACTTAAACCTTAGCACGGATATAAATAGGACGTGCTGGAGGGATAGATTTATCACTCAGAGACTCCCTATGCTGTGGAATAAAATCCTGGTCCATGTGAGGCAGAGCACCTCGCTGGCTCTGTTCAAGAGAAATCTTGACCTGTGGATGGGAGGTCGTAGGTTTACCCTGGGAATCATCTCTGTGTCACTGCTGGACAGAGGCACAACAAACTAATGGGCACAGTATTTTTTCATATAAGGGGTGGCGTAAGCCACAAAAATTTGGGCTAGGCTTATAAATGCCTTAGGGCAGATAGCCTAGTATAAACCTATGAACCTATAACCCTCTTTAGCATGTGGGAGGAGGCATGTTGAGGCTGGGGGAAGGCATAAGATGTCACAGCGACATGGTCGCATTGTCAGCTACCAGTGATGGAGACAGGGGCCAAGTACAAACGTCTTCATTTCCCTCATGCCACTGAGAACACAAACCACCTCCAAGGCTGTCTAAATGATGGCCTGTCCAGTTGTCTCTCATCTCTATGCTGGGTATACCCAGTACAGGAGAATAAATGGGCTCAAGACTGACAGGGGAAGGCTTGATGGTGAACATGCATGCTGGTAAAAAACACATAGAAAAACAATTCTTTCTCAGACCTTTCTCTGTCAAATGCAGGTGATTTTCACTGGTGTCTTTACTCTGCCTTCACTCTTTCACACTTCAAACACCTTGCTTTCCACTGTAAAGACTGAAGTGAAATACTCATTCATTACCTCCGTTTTTCCTAGTGTTTTATAAACCACTTCCTGTCTTTCTCATCCTGTCCAGGACTGTCTCTTCCTTTTCTTCATGCTGCTATACACACACACATATATATATATATATATATATATATATATATATATATATATATATATATATAAAGAAGTCTTTGTTTTACCTCACAGTCCCTTTTTGGCTTGGACCTTTGCTGTCTTTACTTCCTTTGCTGGCTTTCTGCTTGCTTCCTTATATCATGCTTCCTCCCTGACTCACACCTTCCTTTCCACCTCTTATATTTCATTAATTTTCTCTGATTGCTAGCCTACCATCCTGTGTACACATAGAGGCCTTCAATTCATTTTGTATTTTTGTCTGACGAACTACAGCCCTGAGATACTCCTATAACTGGTTTACTCTTTCAGTTTTTCAACAGTCCTATAATTCATCTCTGATCTGCTCTACAAGATAATCATAATCCACTCCCCTACAATTCTAAATCATCATACTTGTCGTTGAAGTTTATCATTTTCCCACTCTAAACCATACAGTTGCACGATTGCGATCGGTTAATCGTGTCTTTACCTGGGCATCCCTGACTTCCTTACCTTGGTGAGGAACAAAGTTGCCTGATTATCAAAACCAAATATGGCCCATCGGAACCCCTGCTTAACTTCTTTAATCTAGTCCTCTCCAATGGCTACATTGCTGAGGCCTGAAAAGCAGCTGTTATAATGCTGTAAAACCACAGTCCTTGGTAACGATGGACCAATTAGTCTCACTAGCCTTATGTGTAAAGCTATGAAATGATGATATATATTCATCTAGCCAGTAAAAATCTCTTAAGCCTGGACACTCATCAGTTGTTACAGATGAGCTCCTACAACTGCTGCATACTTGGTAAACACCAAGGGGCTGTGGGGACACCAAATGGCAGAGCTCTGAACTGGAAATGATTGGCACCTAGTTAGAAGTGAAAGTACATCCTGGAACATCTGTCCATCTTTACTTGGTAGTACACATTCTGAAGATCGACTGAGCATATCCAGCCATTCTTCCTCAGTAAGGGAAGAATTGACAGAACCATAAACGTGTAATTTTGTTTGCTTCACAAACTTGTTCAAGCAGCTTAGGTCCAAATTTGGCCTTAGCTCCCTGTTTTTCTTTGACATTAAAAAGAATCTTGAGTAAATTCTGGATTCTCTCTGGTCTGGAGGGGACATCATGGATTACTCATTTTCTTAGAACCCTCCTTAATTCTTAAGCAGCATATTCCCTTTGTGAAGGTGGAACATCAATATTTTTTTTGGGTACAAAGGAAGGGTGTGGAAGGGGATGAAATAGCCACTGCTTATGATCCTGTGCACCCATTTGTCTTGAGTGATGGATGTCCAGGTTGCTAGGTACAGAGGTAAGTGCCTTGACAGTATCCAGAGTGTGACAGTTGGGCAACCATTCAGGAGTACTGGAAAAGCTTCTCTGAGAAAGGACCACTGAAGCCTTGGTTTTGCGGGTCACCTCTGTCCCTTGGATGATGCCCATTATAAGGGTTCCCCCTCTGCCTCAGGGAGCTCTCTCTCCAAAAGTGTCAGAAGCAAAGCCCTGAGACTTATGAAACAAAATTTTCTTTCTTCCCTCCTGGTTTCTGGAGAAGGTTCTTTGAGAGGTAGAAAATTTGATCCGTATGGCAGATAGGGATTTACCATCCTTCTCACTTCTTGAGATGGTCTCTTTAAGCTCCGGACCAAAAAAAGTTGATCCATCATATGGCACATTGAGGAAGGACATCTTTAAATATTCCCCAAAATCAGATAACTGCATCCAGGCATGACTTCTTATGGAATTACGTGTGCCAGCTATGCTAGATGCACCCTCTGTGGCATTACAGATAAAGTGCATAGAGGCATTGGTTAACATCTGTAGGGTAGCCAACTGTGAATCAATGGATTTTCTGTGATCCACAGGAAAAAATCCCTGGGAGAGATTTGGTGATTTCCTTTGTCCAATTACCCTGGATGAGCTAAATAATGTAGCACTCTTGCCAAAAAAATAGATGAGGTGTATATAGGCTTCCCAAGTCTGTCCAATGCATGTGATTTCCTATCCAGTGAATGAACAGAGAAACTTTCTTCCACAAGCTCCTTCTTAGTGGCTGACACCACTATCATAGAATCTACTGCAGGACCATTTCTCCAATAAGGATGGTCTTTGGGAGCAACCAAAAACTTGGCTTTTTGGGAATAGGATCAGCTGTGTCCAGTTCCTTCCACACCGAGGAGGATATGGGTCCAACAGGGGCAGAGCTGACTTCGAAGAACACGTTGGAGTCAAGGGAGTATGAAGCCCCATTTCCAATGCAGAGTGACCCTGGACAAATGTTAGATCCAAGGGCTCTGATCCAAGAGATCAGTTCAAAGAAGAAGCCATTAAAGAGTGAGGGGAAAAAGTGGTTCCCCCATATGTGACAGTGGGCAGAGCCAGGAAGACCTTTTAATTGGATTTGGTTCAGAAGGAATCACCTCATCATCCTGTCCACATCAGCTTTGGTGAGGCTCCAGGAAGACCTATCTGACTTCAGAAAAGAAGTTGAGGAAGGTGGCCTGCAGGGGTAATGGAGTCTGTCCTGCAAACTTGGAGACCAGAGCCTAGGGGAGATAGGATCCACTGAAAATCTAGGAGGTGTACGGGATCCAATAACTATCAGATCCAAAAAAAGAGTTGGCTCCAAAGGTCTAGAAATCTTAGGCATCAAAGCCTATAGCTCATTGACCAAAGGCCTTGCAGATAAGAGCAGTTGATGTCTAGACTTGAAGGCCCTAAGTAATACACAGACTTATGATGTACATCTGAATTTAGTAGCTTGTGAAAATAAGTTATGCATTGTTTTAATCCAGAAAGCTTATCTGCTATTGTCACAGATGACAGAAAGAGAGGGAGAAAAGGTAAACAATGTCAATATTAAGAGCAACCCTAAGAAGGAAAACAAAATTATAGTATATCTTTCTTCATTTTAATTAAGCCCCAGAAAGGAGATAGAGAAAAGGGGAGAGAGAAATGAGATCAAAAGGGTAGGGAACAATAAGAATAAGTACTATTATAAAAGAAGAAATACAAAGATGAACAAAAAGTTAGCCTAAAAGAGGTTTGATTATCTTTTAAAAGAGATTTTTCCCGAAACATGTTCCTGAGTACCAAGATCTGTCAAATGCTTATGATGGAAAACAAGATCCAAGGAAGCCTGGTCTCTACACAGGGATTACAGATAGAGGGAGGAGCTTCAGCATCAGATTGAAAGCTTAGAATTGGTTAAAGGTGGATCCAAGGTCTGATCTGAGAATCATAAATTGAGGAACAGATGGAAAAGACAACATTAAATCTGTTTTTTGCAACTGCATTAAAACAGGCACTGGTTACCCCAGTATTGAAGAAATACACTCCTGACCCTGACAACTTGGATAAATACCACTGCATCTCTAACTTTCCTTTTATTAATAAGGCTATTGAGAAGCATGTTTGCTCTTATCTTGAACTGGTACTTATGGAGCCAACATAAATTATCATTTCCAGTTTGTTTTTTATACAAGACAGTACTGAGATGGTACTTACACATTCTGAATGACTTTGTGGCAAAGGATCAATATTATTATTTCGCTCTGCTCCTTCTTGACCTCTCATCCATATAGGTTCATAGGTGTGTACTAGGCTAATAGCCCTGCAGCCTTTACAAGCCTAGCCCATAGAAGTGCCCTGGCATTGTGCCACCCAACATTATTTCCCAGTGCCTCTATCAAGTAGAGCCACTGGAGTGATCCCTGGGGTGAACTTTCTGTTTCCCATCCACTCATCAAGATTTCTCTTGAAGAGGGTCAGTGAGGTGCTCTGCTTGACATGTATGGGAAGTCTATTCCTGAGCATGGGCAGTCTCTGGGTTATGAACCTGTCCCTCCAGCATGTTCTGTTGATTGCGGTAATGAGGTTGAGGCCTCTGGAGAGTGTGGTGAGGAGGGATTGGGATTTTTTTAGATGTAACATTTCTGTAGTAGATGATATGAGACAGAGAATAGCTGGAGTTTTTTGAGTCTGTCCATGTACGACATGTGTTTAAGGCCTAGGATCCTCTTCGTGAGGTACTTTTGTGGCCTTTCCAGCTGTTGCATGTGTCTACTGAGCTACATGCCAAATGGGGCATTATACTCAATGACTGGCCTAATGAGGGAAGAGTAGAGAGAGATGTTGACCTCTTTCGTCTTGGATGCAAAACCCTTGGTAATGAGATGTGCCACATAGAAGGACTTTCTGACCACAGTGGCAATGTGGTGGTCGAAGGAGAGGTTGCTGTCAATCTGTGTCCCCAGATCTCTTATAACACCTTCAGTGCTCAGTGGGCTCCCATCAATGTGGTAATTAGTGGGAACTGAGTTTTTCCCAAAGGGGGTGATGATGCATTTTTTGGCATTAAGCTTAAGGCCATGGTTTTGACACCAGTCATTGGTCTCAGTGAGGCCTTTCTGTAGGATGTCTACATCACTTAGGGAGTTAATAATAGCTCCCAGCTTGCAGTTGTCTATGAACGTGGTCAGCCAGAGTCCCTCCGTGTTGGCCTGGACTTCTGAGAAGTAGATGCCAAACAGAAGGGGACCCAGGACTGATCCCTGTGGGACTCCACTCGTGACTGGTCAGCAGTCTGATTTGGAGTCCACTACTTTCACACTGTGGGTTCTATCTGTGAGTCAATTTGCAGCCCACCTAGTGATATAGGGGTTGATGCCTAGTTTGATGAGTTTATCAATAATTCCTGAGTGGGGAATGGTATCAAAGGCCTTGGCCAGATTGAGGTAGGCTGCATGAACTGCCTTGCCATCATCCACAGCTCTGATGACTGACTCAAAGAAGTCAACTAGGTTGAGCAAGCATAATCTACCTTTCATAAAACCAAATTGTGTGGGATCGAGAGTTTGCAGATTCCCTATATCCTTGTTAATTAGGTCCATGATGATGCTCTCCATAGGCTTACATATCAGACTCATCAGGCTAACGGGGCGATAATTAACAGGGTCTATAGTCGCTCCCCCTTTATGGAGAGGGATGACTTATCTTACAGGCCACTAAAGCATACATGCATTTCAGCATGTATCCACCATTCCTCATAGTAACTACCCTGGTCATCTCCTTCCATTTCTTAATAAGTCTAATCCCTGACACTGGTTTCATTCTTATATGATCATTCTGTCTAGCTTGTCAAGACCATTAATCCTCTTATTTACTGAGTATCCTGTTACAAAATTCCTCTTTGTCCCCATAGTGGCTCTCACCCCTTTCACTCCTCCTGCAGTTCCTGCCTTATGCTCCACAATCTGCAAACTTTCAATATCCTGATCCAGTAACTTCAGTTGCCCCCTCCCCCATTGTCTCTGCCCATCTCATTATCTGGCACTGCTTTTTGCACTTGTCCATTAACCTTGATTTCCTTAGCATTCTTTTCTTTCACGTCTGCATCTTTCATTTTCTCCCTTCACCTTACTTAGTGCCATCTCATTTGCCATTACTTTACTGATCACATCTGTCCATTTTGTCTTGTCATCTGCCTTCCCCCTGCCTTTCCCACCAAATCCCATCTACCAGCTTCCCATTGCCTTTTCTTTTTTAGCTCCACTCTGTTTTTTTTGTCCAAGTATTAAGTCCACTGCCTTGACTTCCTTCCAAATACTCATATGATGCTCCCCCATTCTCCAACTCGCAACTGCCCACCCAAAGCTCCCTGAGCAAAAACTGCTGCCCTACATAACCAGCACATCATTAACATCTCTGTTACATCATCCATATCTCTCTTACATCATCTACATCTTTCTTACATCATCCATAGCTTTTTTCTTAATTTTATTTTATTACTGTTTTTATGCCATTCTTCAAACCTTCACTTTGGCATAGTATTGTACAGTATTGCTGCCTTTTAATTGTGCTTTATTGCTGTGGTTTCCTAAATATTCAGGGATCATCCAATCCATTTCATTTCTTAGCTGCCTATTACTTTAATGTTGGCCAGTCTGCTATGCTTTCATTAAATCAGCCAGTTTCACAGTCAGCTCATTGTTTTGGCCTCCACCCAACACCTTTAACTTCTCCATCAGCCTCCTGTGAAGTGTGGTTAAAAGCCATCCTAATGGTGGCCTAATTACATAAATGGATGAAGCTGGACTGCTAAGAGCTCTACTAAATGAAGCTATGCTTTTTCCTGTTTGCAAAAGAATTAGTATTAAGGAAGTCAACTAAAATTACCATGAAATTGACATCATTTATAGACGCTTGCAAACTGTACATTTCAAATTGCTCTGTTTTTTAGTATACAGCTGTCATAAAAAGAACAGCATGACAAACTATTTACAAGTTTGCAAGTAGTATACTAACTATTATCATCACTTAATAACAGTTCTGAAACTGTCAGACTGTTGTTTTAAAAAAGCAGTCCCTTTACATGTTAGCACTGCACTTGAGGTAATGGAACCAGCACAAGTATAACTGCCCAGCTTGTTAATAGTTAAACTTTTGTGTAAGTGATCTGCTAGTGCCACACTCAAGTCCAGTAGCATGACTGCAGCATCTAAGGTGAAACTGGGCAGTTTAGCAGGGGGAGGGTAGCATGTTCAGACCGCTTTCCCCCATGTCCCTGTAAAACACCTCAAGGAAATCTGCTGTTTGTGTGTTTTTTGTTCTGGTTCGGCATGTTATGCCTGAGCCCCTGATGTGCAGTGACCTCACAGCACAGTTTATTAATCTGGGGAGGTACTGCATGTCAAGTTATTGGAGGCTTTGAAAAAAAGTGATTTGATGTTTCTGATCCATCTATGTTGTTCTGGCCTGAAATGTCATTTAGGCAGTTTGTTTTATGACAGATGCTCTGCAGCCGCTCAGATGGTGTGCTCCTGTGAAAGTTAAAATGTAAGGAATATTACTTCTCAAGGCCAGATGACTTCTGCAAAGTTACTCTAGATTTCCAGATGGAAGAAAATATTATGGAGGTAAAGTTAATGTGCTGATGTTAGTAGAGGACCAAGCCAAATGTAGTCCCAGAGATTGTGTCCACTACACAGCAGGGCACTGCCACACATAATGTACCTGTGTTTTGTGTGTGTGTGTGTGTGTGTGTGTGTGTGTGTGTGTGTGTGTGTGTGTGTGTGTGTGTGTGTGTGTGTGTGTGTGTGTGTGTGTCTAGGTGTCAGGAGGAAGAACTAAGAAGAAAAATTAGTATACCAATCACAAGATGAAGCAGAATGTGTGTGACAAACGGAGATACTGCCAGCACAGCTATCTGGAATTTTGTAAATGGTTTTATGTCATTTGTGAATATCGACATGATCTATATAAGATGCTTGTGTTACAAATCTATTAGAGCTGTATGTCTTGTAAGATGGTTTCTACAGATGTATGTACTGAAGAGATATTTTGTAGCATGCTTGTGCTCGGGATCTGTCCATGGTGTGCCCTGTTGGAGGGGAGCAGAGGTGTACATGCACTATTGTAACTGTTTGAATGTATGTCTATTGACAATGGAGGCGGAATACAGGAGGTTAACTTCAGAAAAGTGACTGAAATTAGGTTACTTTATGGCTGGGCCATAAAATGTTATCTTTCAATTTTGGTGCATTGACAGACACAGTGTCTGTACTGAGGAGCTTTCTCTATTGTCTTTGGGGTGAAATAATTTCCAGTTTTGAAATGTGAAGGGATGCGGTTGTTTTGTGGCTTCCACCATCTGCCTAAGATATGAGGTCTATCTATTTTCAAGGGTGGATGCTAGATGCTGCCAGCTGCCATGGGTGGTTGCTTTGGGCCTGGGAATTGGGAGTCAGATGGCAAGCAGTGATGTCATTCTACAAGTTATCCCAGTGGTAGTGTTTGGGATACTGATTTGAGAAGTCTCTTGGTGAGACACAGCATTCTGTATTCTGACTTTGACCTGACAACTAGAAGATCCATTCACCACATCTGTCTTGTTCTGATGAAGTAAGTTTCTAGGGAACAGTATAATTCTCTTAGATATAGTCAGGAATATAGCAAAGCTTAGCTTAGATATTTTTCTTTATTTATTTGAGACTGTCCTGCAATATTGTATTAAACGTTTCCTGTGATTTTGAACTCTGATGTCACTGTGCGTATATACTGAATATTTTCTTATTCTTTTATTATTTATTGCATTGTTGCCTCACAGCAAGAGGTTCTCCCGTTCGATTCTCGGCTGGAGTGCGGGGAGTGCCTTCTGTGTGGAGTCTGCATGTCCTCCCCGCAGTTGGGTGGGCATTTGAAAGATATGCGTAAATGGGCGTGCCTTCGTTGAAGGTTGAACGTCGAGCTGGCACCTCGGCGTTCGTGAAAATCTACTGCCAATCATTAGCAGACTGGAGTTCCGCTGTGGCGACCCCTAACTGGGAAAAGCCGAAAGACAACAACAACTAAATATATTTAAACCTTTCATTGTGGCTGATCTCTCTAGAGATATTTAAGTTCTGAGAGTGTTTGAATTTTTATTTGGTGACACTGTGTAGGCCACTTCTAATAGCCTTGCTCTTGGTCAAACTATCATTTGTATTAATAGTAATATTACACAGTAAGATTGGACACCCTTTGTTAAGAGCTTTAAAGTAGCTGGTAAGGAGTTGGCTGGTGGCAGTGATAACTACCTTATAGTCTGGGCAAAAGGGGACATAATTAGCAAACCTGTGCCAGCCCTTCCCAGTTGTATATGTGTGTATAAATTAAGCCTGAAAGAGTGTGTGTGTCAGCTACTTGGGCAGGGACACAAAGTACTGGTTGGACAGAGAGGATGCTGGAGGTCTTGGCTTGGCCACTCAGCTGAGATCTCAACTCTATTGTGCCAGTGGGGAGTCTTATTCACTAATAATCACCATTTGTCCATGAAATAGCAAAAATACGGAGCAACCTTCCCCCTGCCCTCAAACTACAAAACTCCCCACCCTCCTTCAAAAGCCTACTTAAAACATACCTCTTCACCAACCATCTATGCAACTGTAATTGACCCCCTGAAGCCTCATCCACTCACTATTTCTACACCCCATCTGTCCTGGACAACACAAACAACACGCTCTAACTATACCTATCCATGTGTGAGCAATAACCTATATATGAGTGAATGTACATGTGTAACTATATATATATATATATATATATATATATATATATATATATATATATATATATATACTCTTACATGTATATTTGCTTGAATGTATATATGGAAACTTAAACATTTATATACTCAATTCACTTATGAAATATCTTGCAATGCTGTACCTGTTTTTTAGCTACTCTCATTGTATATTTTGTACACTTGCATTTTCAACCAAAAGGGGTAATATCCTCTTATTGTATGCTAACTGCTGTAAAGTCTACAATCTGTATGCTACTACTCTGTAATGTCTCTTCTGTAAATTTTTCTTATCTCTGTAAACTTATGGAGTTTTCTCCCCGGGACTCCACTGAAAATGAACACTTGTTCTCCAGTCGGACTATCCTGGCAAACAAATGTTAAAGAAAGAAATTATTGGGGATCTGGAGAAAGAGGGAGAAACCAGCCCAGGACTAGCTGTGGTCCCTGTGTGCTATTAAGGGAAATTGCATTTGATGCAGAGAGCAGCATTTGGTAATACTGTGTGTGCACTTCTCATCCTACCAATGTACGTCCCCCACTGTTGCCACTGGTGTGGACTGAGGCTCCTTGATTACTGGTCCAGTGGATGGTCGTCACAATGTGTATCATGCCTTTTGTACAGCAGGCAGTTCACTTTGCCAAGAAAATGAAATAATTTGTCCTGTAGAATGAAAGTTCATGTTATCAGTCACGATGCATAGAACACTTCTTTAGTGCTAAAAGGGCAATGGCTTAGTGAACATTGATATTATAACTATAGTGTATTGCAATGGTTTCTATTTAGTATTCAAATTACATTATTTCAGCATAATTATAAATAGCATGCAAGTATTACCTTTAAATGCAAAATAAACACTTCAAAACATTTTTTATAAGTAGAATTAAATATTTATGCGTAAAACCTAATTTAATCTCAGGCTGCCGTTTAACCTAGCCTAACTAAAGTTGGAAGAAATATAGTACATTAGCATATCTGACTCTACCACGTGTATACACACACACACACACACACACACACACACACACACACACACACACACACACACACACACACCTGTTATGTCTAAACACCACACAAGACAGTACAAACCTTTCTACCTGACTGCATATTTCATTACCTTATTGGAATGTGAATCCAGTTAGTCAAGAAATATCTGAAGTACAGACTGGGAAAAATGCAAATAAATTTGTTTTACTAACAGGTGTGTTCTCCTGTGTGGGGAGGATATGGAAAGTTGTACATCAGGCACGTGCTCCATTATGTACATTCAGTAGTAAAATTTCATTTGCCTCACACTTTCTCAGGTCCTTAACATGACAAGTATGACTGTGTACTGAGTTTTCTTAAGCAGGAGATAAGGTTTCACAAACATACATACATTTCCTCATTAAGACAATTCCACACACTCTGTTTCTCTTACAGAAATTGTTAAACATAAACTACCAAGTGCAAACAATAAAGCAGTAAATGCACAGCCAACAAAACTATGCAGTTTTGCAGCAGCACATTATTAGACTGTTAATTGTGTAGTATAGATTAAGACAATAATTACAATTCCAGGTAAACATACTTGCAAACTTATAGGTCAAACATATCTTCTTCTGTCCTTCCTTTTTTAGTAACAACAGATGTTCACGTGGAGAGTTTGCCCACTGATAGTGTGGTTTGATCGTAAAAGTGAAGCTGGAGTGAGCAAACAAAGTCAACTATATGTAAATTTGCATTACCTGCACCTGAACAAGCTACTATTATTATTCAATTAAACTATTTAAACAAAATATTTCAATTTTTTTTTAACACTGCCATCTCTTACCACACTTGGGGACAACCTAGTGATATACTGCAGACAGATTGGTTATGTGCATTCCAACATTTGCACAGTGCATCAGGTTTATTCATTTTCTGCCACTCCCATTTTTAAAGGCATCAGGAGCATGCCTGCATCTGGATCTTTTTTGTCAGGATGTTTTTACAATCTATATTTTCCTCAAATTATTTTTTTTTCTGAATTTTTGTATTCTATTCTTCTCCGAGGATCACTATTGCTGTCTCTCGGACAGAATTTTCTATCAGTGGATGTTAATACTTGAGTTAATGTTGTCTAGCAGCACAAACAAAAGTGACTATAGCTTTTCTCTGACCACATCACATTGACTTATTTGCCTTTACTATAGTTTTGCAGCCAAACTGTTTCCCTGTAAGTAATACTTCATTTACTGTGGACACACTGATTAGCAATTGTGCAAGTAGCATGCACTTTTTCCAACAATTAGTGACTTTCTCTCATATAATTTATCATAACATCCATCCTTGTCCCTTGGTCAGATCTCTTTCATTCCTTTTTTGTCATATATTATAATGAATATCTACCCCTCATATAATCTGCCACAATTTTATGCCACATCTCCCTCTGTCCTTTGCTTAGTAACCAACTGCTTTCATTTGTGTAATAATTTTCTTCTGCTCTGTATAGTCTATCAGTAAAATGGGCATTGACATAAAAACAGTTAACTCACAGTATTTGGCCCAAAGTAAGAGGGACATTAAATGATTTGCTGGAAGCTTTTTCTTCTTTTGTCCCCAGGTGATGTGAAATTGAGGTTGGTTGCAATATTTAATATGATTTGGGGGTGTAAAATACTTTACATACTCAGAAACCTTAATTTCTAGGTGCACAGACATTTTTCTGCTCCAGGTCAGATGAAACTTAATCCAATGGTTTATATCTATGTATGTGTGTGTGTGTGTGTGTGTGTGTATCTTTTCTCCTGTCTTGTGTCTTCTACTTGAAGTGCTGACTTAAGCTTGACTAAGTTAATTTACGGTTTCCCTGGAGCTCTGCATCTTTACTGTGGTATTACTACTATTATATCTAGGGTTATCATTGGGTCTCCTATCACAACTAACTTTTTACACGTTTAAGTCATAAATGTAAAGAAATTCACCACAGAGATAGGCATGTGTGGAGGCAGGTATTCCTCTCGTCAACCAGGCAGACCCTGCAGAAGACACAAGCTACCTATTAGGGAAGAGATAGGTTATGACTGCTATGGACTAGCATGTGACCCACTCCCTTATGCCAAACTCCTGTCTTCCAGGGAAACAAATGAGTTGATAATGCTTGCTGGACAGAAACAAGTGGGCTATAGGCCCCTTGTCCAGTTCAAGGACTCCTGTTTCACACTCCTGGAAGGTGTAATGGTTAAGGCCTGTAGGACAGGGGAGAGAGAAAAAAAGAAAACACAGAAAACTACTTCAATTCTTACCTAATATCACATCCAAGCCAACAACCCATTCATCAATAGAATGTCCACCACTTTTTGCTTATTTTCAGCCTGGCTACCACCATCTTGTTCTACAGCTGAGACCTCCCTCAATTTCTCATGTAGTTTCAATACACACCACACTTCATTTTCCATATTAAGCTTCTGACACTTTTTCTTAGCTCATTTTTTCCACCAGTTACTTCATATCCATGGGCGCACTCCCTTTCCATACCTTTGCATGAACATTAGACTTTCAGTCTTGCTTGCATCATTTTCCAGAACCCTCAATCTTCATATCAAGAAAATAGTCCTTTATCATTCCTCAGCACATTCATTTCAATATTGCCACCTCATAATACTTTACCCAAATAAATTCAACCTCAGAGCACATTACTAATATTTCAACTACTACCCTAGTTTCTCCTGCCCTTTAAACATTTACTTACTGTCTCTGGAAACTTTTTATTTGCTGTAACTAAGCTAGTTCTGTCCCTTCAGAAATGCATATTTAAGCTACCAATTGTCCATTTCACATCTGTAGTCTACAGGAGAGATAGCAGTTAGGAAAGAATCTTGCTTAACCAGCCTAACTTTGAAGATCTCAGACTTGATGAATTGAAGCATAAAATAAAATACAGGAGTACCAATGCCTTAGCAAGTTTCAGATACCCAAGTGAGAATCAAAATGTCAAACCAGAGATGCTCATGCCTTGCTGTAAAAGTGTTCTGATTGGGTATTTGGCTGTAAGACTGACAGAGTTTCATAGATAGTCCATTTCCCCAAAAGGGCTAATCTTCCAAGGCCTGATGTAAACTTAGAGGTGATTAATGTATGTAAGGCAATGCAAGGTATGGGGACATGCTACCAGAATATCTGTCTTCTATTCACTCTTGGTTTTCCACTTTTGCAGAAGAGGGCTGTCAAGGAAGAGTCGGCAGTTTCAAGACATATCCATTGAACAGTCCAGGATTGCAGAAAAAACCTCCCTTGCCATCTTTGCAAAGTTAAGCTTTCCTTACTGTTACTGCTGCCGTCACACGTGCGAAGAAGACACCTGCTATTCTTTCTGACTATGTAACTTAGGATTTTACTCTGCAGGACACATTGGTCTGTACATCAATATACATTTCCTCTCATACTAAAGTGTCACTTTGTTAGGCCCACTAGTGATCAGTTTAGATTACTTAGTGAAATTAGCACACAAAACAATTATGTCTGACTGAGAAAGGCTGTGGTTATGGGTAATCAGCCATGACAGCATTGATTGTTAGCATAAAAGCATATAAAGACATTAGGAATTCAAACAAAATACTGCTGAAATTGTACATTCTCACAAACATAACACATTATCATAGCTCTATTTCTAGCAGTCATTTGCAAGCAACCAGCAACAACATTATCTTTTTCTTTCTTCTGAGAAAAACTTAAGTTGCCAACAGCTATTGGCTGAAATTAACATTTTGTGCCAACAGTTTAGTTGCCATTAATCTAACTCTCCTCCAGGCCTCCTTGACTCTCATGCTCAAAGCCTTGTCTTTTTTTGCAGTACTATACAGGATACTGAGAGACTATCTCTGTCTCATACATAAAGCTTCAACAGACTCTATTCTGTCAGTCCTACTTCACATTTTTAAAGCCAGGGGTATAAATACCTGTTCAACAGATCTTAATCTATTTTACGAAACAAACAGAATATCTTCAAGGGATATGTATGTATCACAATGGAACTTTCTTCAACTCCACATCAAGCAAGGCACTTTTCTTACTTTATTCAAATGTAATTTGGATGAACTGTTTCGTTGACCTTCAGTGCCACAACATGTGATAACTACATCATCGTGATTTGTGCTTTCCCGTCACTCAAAATACATTGTATCTTCATAAAATCTGACATAAAATAACATTTTTCTCTACACTTATATCTCTTGAATTTTGTCCATCCCAATACATGGTTACAACCACTGAAGTCTATCGACATATCCTGATGGCAGCCCTACAAATATATCCTTGACGGCCACTGAAGGAGTCAGGAGACTCATGTGGGACATGGCTTAATTAAAAAAAAAATACTAAATTAAGAAACAATCTCCATGCATTAGCAATGCTATAAAGAAATACTGTATGGCAATTAATCCAAAACATATGGCAATTAATCTACTACATGGTGCAGGGCATCTATGAAGTATGTGAGAACATTTTAATTTCATGTCTCAGAATTTAGTATAAGACTAACTGAACAGTAGCCCTACAGTATCTCTCAACCTCCTAGAAGAAGAAACCTGGACAAAGCCATAAATAAAAGCAGGTCAAAGGTCCAAAAAATAGGAACATTTCTTTTAAATATTGCGCATACAAACTTAGAAAGTTGATAGAATAGCAGGTTTTGCATTACCATGAATTTTCTGAAGGGTATGAAGTCTGAAACTCAAATGTCTGTCATTATTTTTCAGACTGCAATCGTTAATGATATCCCACAAATTCCTTCACCCCCCCCACCCCCAACAATTTTAAGAAAAATGGACCAAAAATAAGAGGCAAAAATCTGGACATTCTGCAAAAACCTGTATAGTTGAGAGGTATCATTCAAGAAGTTAGGAAACTCATGTGGGTCATGGCTTAATACAAAAAAATAGTCTGCTTTATTAAGAAGCAATCCTCATTTATTAACAATGATATAAGGGAATACACTGCAGTAATTAATCCACCACATGACACATAGCATCTATAATGTGTGTCAAAACCTTTTCATTTTACCACTAAGACTTTTAGTATAAAACTGAACAACTCTGCATGCTAAGAAACCTGTACCATGGTTGACAGAGAGAAGAAAACTGAGCTGTTTAAACCAGTTGAGCGTGATTGCCAGACATGTATTAACAAGGCTACTTTCTGATGCACTCTAAGAATTGTTCTGAGGTTTGCAATGCTACTCTCAGTAAATGCTTCCTGTTTCAGCTTATCAGAAGATGGCTACATAGTTTATTTTTTTGTCTCTCTCTAGAATGCTTTGCAATGCGTCCACTTGGATACAACACAAGTCCTTCAGCTCATATTTATTTGCAATCCAAATTTTCTTGGCAGAAGAATGTGGGCTATCAATAATGACTTTGCACATGTAGAGAGATGTTATTTAGTATCTTTTGTTCTTGTTTAAACAGAAGTGCAGTTTACATTTTGCAGAACATGTTTCTCCCTAGTCAAGAATGTTAACTTCTCACAGTCAGTGTTCCATTCTTATATCAGCAAGCACTTATCTCTCCTCAAGCAATAACAATACTTTAACTTTCTTCTTTCGGCTTTTCCCAGTTAGGGGTAGCCACAGCGGATCACCTGTCTGCTCATGATTGGCAGTGGAGTTTTATGGTGTCGAGTTTCCAGCCCGGCGCCCAACCTTCCACAGAAGGCACACACACACACACACACACACACACACACACACACACACACACACACACACACACAAACACACACACACACACACACACCTAGGGCCAATTTAGAGTCTCCAATCCACCTAAAGAATGTCTTTGGGATGTGGGAGGAAACCGGAGCACCCGGAGGAAACCCACGCGACCACAGGGAGGACATGCAGACTCCGCACAGCCAAGGATCGAACCAGGGAGCCTCTTTGCTGTGAGGCGACACTAAACGCTGCACCACCGTGGCTGCCCTCCATATTTTCAGCTTTCACTTTTGTACTCTTTTCTAGAGTCTGTTTTTTGAGGTGCCTAGTTTGCTAAGCTTTGCAAGACAGTTTGTTAACCCATAATCATCATGATGTTTGGTAAATATCTCCGTTTATATGCAAGGAACAAAGTTGCAGACTGTTTCTGAATATGTTACATGTCTTTACAACTTTTGTGGACAAAGTACTAATAAAAAGCAGGCTCCCTACTGAAATACCTGCTTGATACTGAAAAAAAAGACTGAAAATGTAGGAGAAGAGTGAATATTGAACATTTTTCTTTTCCTTTATACTTATGTTTTGCAGGGAACAAGCCCCCTCCCCGCACACACGCACTCCCCAAACTTATATATACCAGCTCCATGATCCCCATACCTTACAGAAAAGGGAATATTCTGAGAAATGGCAATCTTGGACTTAGTATATGTAAGTCTGGATTTGTGGCTATTCAATCTCCACATCTCTACAAAGTGGGTCCCAAGATTATAAACACGTACCCAGAAGTCACCTTTGTCTAGACAAGCACTGAGGATGGCATACTAATGACAAATACAATAATCTGTAAAATGGTGACCTTATAATAATATAATTTTAGGGAGCATGATGGTTCAGTCTCATAATGTCAATGTCTGGTGTTCAGTTCTGATCTCTAGTTACTAACTATGTAGAGTTTGCATGCTTTTTACTACATAGTGAGGCTTCCCAATAAAACATGCTGGTCGATTGACTACACTTAATTTTTCCCTACATATATATATTGCATTTATCTTTTCCCTTTGTGGTCTGGGTCATGGTTAAAAAATGTCCAAGTATCAGGGACTGATAGAGTATAGGCAAAGAGAAATAAATAGGGGGACCCTAAATGAAAGACCAGCACTGGCAGAGTTTTTAATAGAATCTAGAGCAGAAGCTGCTACTAAAAGAGGAATAATTAGTAGGGCATATAAAATATTGCACAATAACTATAAGAATCAATCAGAGGAGGTTAGAAAGGATTGGGAAGAGAGATAGGATAAGCTGTTCACAAAGAAGCAATGAGAGGATGTACAGTATGTATTTCTACCCATTTATGCAACAAAAGCTAGAATATTTAAGATTTTTGCCTAGAAATGTTTACATAGTTTTATAATCCAAGTAGTCTCCAGAGAATTTTTCCTCAGGTAGACAGTAAATGTTGGAGGTATGAACAGGAAGAAAGAATAATTGGGAACATATTTTCAGGGAGTGAGGTGAGTTAGCAGACTTTAGTGATCCCTGCAGGGTCACTGTTGGAGATGCTGGGAGGGCAGATTGGTCTGACATGGGAGATTATTTTTCTGAGCTGTGATACAGAGTGGGAATTGCCTAGACATATAAGGCCCTGCTGTGTCTAATAACAGTGGCTGCTAAAAAAGCAATTACTAGAAAATGGAAATCAAAATCTAAACCAACTATACTGAAAGTAGTGAATATAGTAACAGAGATAAAACAACTGGAATTGAGATCTTTAGAAAAGGGTAGGAGCAAACTCCACAGGAAAATGAGAATTGTGGGAACAATGCATACAAGGGAGGAATGAGGCCTAAAAGGCACAGGACTTAAATGAGCTATGTAATGTTTGACTGAAAAAGATTGGGCAGATTATATGTGCTGTATAATGTTTGCAAATGGGAGTGTGTCAGTATGGTTTGTGATGTAAAATGCTTGTGACTAGGATTGTGTTGGTGTGGTTTGCCCTAGTCCAGGCAAAGGATGTCCTCCCAGTTGTGGCACCATCCAGCCATACCCTCTGGGACTGGAGCTTAATGTTGATACTTCTGGAACCATTCTCATCATAGTCATCATCATCATCCATTAGCTGTATCCTTAATGCATAATCAAAACTACAAAATGTCCTGTAAACATGTCATATTTATGTTACTCACTAGACACTAAATGAAAGCTTCAGACATTGCCTGTGCAAAACACAGACACCCACACAAAACAACAAACCCAAATCTGCATGCATATTCAAAGAAAAATAAAGTTAAACAAAATAAAAAATAAGGTAAAACACAGATCATTTATCACCTTAACTCAAGTGCAAAAATAGCACAACTTGACAAACTACATGCACAAAATACCTACATACAACCTACGCCAAAAATAAGATTACTACCAACCTAAGGATACTCACAAAAAGAAATTAATTTAGTTTAGAATGAAAAACATTAAACTATAACACAAATACCATACTGACTACAACTAGGCAATCAGGAAAAATGGCATTATCAGAAACACTGACCCAATTATTACTATTTAAATAATAAGCCCAGTTAAAAAATACTGAAGACTAACTCTAACAAATCCAAACATAACCATAACTACAAAAATGAATTAACAGTACAGAAATATATTACATATCTATGTGTTTACGTGCCTTTGTGAGACGGTTCCTGTTTAAAGTTTGAAGAGGATATGTGCGCTCATCACTAGAACTGGCAAAGGGATTCAGGGAAGCATTGTGTATGTAATAAGTTCAGAACTGTTGCATTTTGGAGAATTCTCCCTTCTCCGAAGTACAGCAATCATGAGGGTAATATACATTAGTAGCAGGGATAATGGGTATGCTGGGAATTGTCCCCTGTAGCAACCTGTTTAATGTGTAACTGCAAATTTTGCAGTTTGTCTAAATTGTACACTCTGCAGTACTGAGTCTTGACCATGAACTTTGACAGGCCACCTAGGTGAGATATTTGTGGTGTGTGAGCATGTGTATGTGCATGTGTATGTATACAAGCTTGTTTGCATGCGTGCATGTGTACACATATACGTATATGCATGTCGGTATGTATTTATCTGTATATCTATTTATCTGTCTATATTGTTTGTTTTGATACCTACCATCCAGGAGAGAACCAGAAGTCTGTTTTATGTTTGGGAACACAACAGGAAGTTGGAAGGTTATGGGAATTATATTCCAATACACATCTTCCCAGCCCACACCTTAAACATTATTCCATACTGTATGCTGCTTCTCACAATGCATTCCTACAGTTAGTTTAATAGAGTTTTAAGTAATGATAAGCAGGTCCTTAATGCAAACAGGCTTTTAGCCAGGGGAAGTACTGTTTTGTAAGTTGAACTTACCATAACAGTAGATGTTTGAATGATCATTGTTGCAGTGGTATTAGCTATATGGGTAGATCATCTTAGCTCACTACATTTGGAATGTGGAAGACGAAGAGTCTAGGATTCCCTGGAGAATTGTCCTAGCAGAGCTTGATCCGGACCTAGAGAAGGAATCAGGCTTATAGTGCTCTGTAAAAGTATGTACAAAGGACCAAGTAGCAGCTATACAAACCTTTCCAAAAAAAAAAAAAAAAAAAACACGGATCAGGCCAAGGCCCTGGTAGAGTGGACATTGACTCTGCTTGGAATAGTTTTGTTATGGTGAGTATAACAAAAGGTAATAACCTTAGACAACTATTTAGAAAAAGTCTCTTTTAACGCAGGTTGTCCTCTCTTCTTACATTCATACGAAGTGAACAATTGATCTGAAGATCTAAAAGATTTAGTTCTCTCAAGATAGTACCTAAGTTGTCTGTGGGCATCCAAGGCATGGAATATCCCTTGTCCCTCACGTTTAGGTTCAGGGAAGAAAATGGGGAGATGGATAGTTTCACTTAAAGTAAACTCAGATGCCACTTTAGGCACAAAAGGTTAGTTCTCAAAGAAACCTTGTCCCTATGGAAATGAGATAGGGATGACTCACGATCAGAGCTTGAACTCAGATACCCTTCTTGCAGAGGTCAGAGCAATCAGTAAAACTGTTTGCCATATTAAGAAACTCAAGTCAGCAAGATAAGGTGGTTCAAATGGAGCAAGTGTTAGCTTCTCTAACACAAAATTAAGATCTAAGTGAGGGGCCACCAGCTTTCTTGCAAGCATCTTATGCAACCCCCCTTTCACGAAAATAGGATACTAACACACAAATATTCTAAAACAACAGAGCAACTATCCCTGAATGGGTGCTGGTCATGTTATTGGCATCAAGTAGAAAACCTTTCCCACTTGCTAATATATGATTTTCAAGTAGTGGCAAACTTTCTTGCCTCCATTAGTACCTGCTACATGCTCCCGGTAAACAGGAGCCTAAAAGGAATTAAACCCCTGTCATCCAGGCAGTCAACTGAACATGGTTGATGTCGGGGAGATTCAGATAACCCTATTCTTGTGTGAGTATATTCAGTCTGTGAGGAATCATATGGTAATTACCCCTGGCCACTGGTGGAGAGATCTTTAGTATGTCCAAATAAATGTTTTCCATGGTGTGAATAACAGATCCACAGTTGCAGCCAGAAGGCAGTCACCTCAATGATCTTGAGGGATTCCTTTGAATCTTCAGCAGTACCCTGGATATTAGTGGAAAGGGTGAAAAGGCATACAGGAACATTCCTGTCTAAGGAAAAGAAAAGACATCTGTCTTCCAGGCATTCTTGCATGGAGTCCTAGATCAGAATCTTACCAGTTGATTTGTTCAGAGATGAAGTCAAGTTCTACCTGAGGAACTCCCCACAGATGGATCAAATTTTGGAAGCCCCCCCCCAATCTACTTTTCATTCATAAGGGTCTGTTCTGGTCCTGCTCATCTTGTCTGCCACACAACTTCACTCTGATGGCATGTAGGATGCATGTAGAGTGACATTGTGAAGCTATATCCCAAGCTAACATGATTAGTCTATAAAGGGGGTTCCCCCTTGCTTGCTGATGTACAGCATGACTGTGGTATTGTCTGCAACCACTTGAAGAGATCCTGCGGACCAAAGATGGTTCAGAGAGTTGAGTGTTTTGATCAAGGAAAGCACCTCCTTCACATTTATGTGCGTGCATCTGTCCTTGATGTCAAACATGCACTACACTTTTATCCCTCCTAAAACTCCTCCCCAAGCAAAGTCCAAAGTGTATGTGATAACTGACTGCTTTGGAGCAGGGTAGAAGGGGACACCTGGATTTAAGGGTATCTGTTGTCTATGCCAAAAGAGCTTTCCTCTAACAAACCACAGCCTTACGATTTGAAAAGATTAATAGTTCAATGCTGGGACCAAAGAGATTTCAGATACCACTTTATCTTTCTTATGTAGAGCCTTGTTAGGGGTATCATGAGAATCATAGATGCTATGAGACCCAGAATTCTAAGGTATTCCCTTGCAGAGGCCAAAGTCTGAGCAGAAAACATTAGAAATAGATCTAAAGATCTACTTTTTTCTTCTGGAAGAAAAGCTCTTTAAATAGTGGTGTTTAATTGACATCCCAGGAATGCAATACTGTGTGAGGGAGCCAAGAAAGACTTTTGAATGTATTCTTAGCATCCCAGCTTGTGTAAGAAATCTTCCCCACAAGAGAGAAAGACAGAAATTCCTGACACTTTAAAAAGACTGCAAAAATAAGCAAGTCATCTAAATATAGAAAAAACACTTCAATAGTCTGTAATAAGCTATTAACTCGAGCAAGACACTTTGTGAGCATCAAGTGGATAGTCCAAAGGATAAGGCAGAGGACTGATAATGTGATGCAGACACACAAACCCTTAAGAAATGTCTGAAGTATGGATGAATATTTATCTGATGATAAGCATCTTTTAAGTCTAGTATTACCAGGAAACTTGAAAGACAAAGAAGTGGTAACAGGCTGTGAAGTGGCAACATTTTAAATTTGGATACTATCCCAAACAGGTTTAGGAAAGAAAGATCCAGAACTGGTCTCCAAGCATTTTCCTTCTTTAGCATTAGAAACATTCTTGAATAAAAATCCTTCACCACCTGGGAAAGAGTAACTGCTTCTATCACTCCTTGGGACAGCATGTAATGAAGAACAGGTGGAAACAAAAGAATCTGATATGGAGGATGAGGAATGAGCCTCTAGAAAGGAGGAATTTCCTTCCTCAGCCATCTGTAACCCTGGTGAATGATTTTTAGAACCCATTTGTCTGAAACAATCTGTTGTCAATATGAAAAATAGAGGTTCAGACTTTCTTGAAGAAAAAAGAGGCCAGGGTGGGAAGTAAACAAAAGGTCTGTTGAATAATCATTTAGACTTGCTGGACTGTCTTTGGTTTTGGGAGGTTTGAAACTTCTTTTGGAACCCTCTTGCCCATATAGCTAAAGCTACTGCAGCAGTGATCAATACAATGAGCATTCACCAGTCTGCAGATTATTTTAGTTAGTTTTCTAGCCAGTTCTTCTCATGCATACTGATAGCATGACCAGACTGCATTGTGCAATGTTTGTTGACTAAACTGGTTTTCACTTGTCCAGTTCTGCTGTTACTATCCACTAAAGAAAATGAATTTTTTTTTAATGCCAATGCAGTAATTGTTCTATGAACAAGTGAACAACAACCGCAACAGCTCTGTTATTAGCATTACTTTCCACTTCCGCATGGTGTTCTCACCAGGTATGTGATAGTATAAGAGAGTATAATTTTTAGCCAGTCTCTAGCCTTTGGCTACAATATAATGAATGATCACAGCTCATTTAACATTAATCATACAAATTCTTAAGCACATGACTTAGAAATTGCTGTCCACATAAAGTGTGGTAACTCCCTTTCACATTTGTGGTACAGATTTGTAGTTTTTTACTTATTAAGAAAAGAAAAAAGAAGGGAATACACATACAACTTTAATAAATATTAACTCAGTCGTCTGTATTTCACTCCATCTCCTAGCAACACTTGCTTACACATGATCTCCTATGTAAGCAAGGGTGTAACCAAGCATGCACAATGTCCTAAAGTCAGCTATCAAACATCATGGTACAGGGAGCCAAGAAAATCTATTATTGTTTAAACTAATGTCCAGAACACAGATTTTATATAAAAATGTCTGAACTAATGTCTGCAACATACATTTTATATAAAATGTTTGAATTATTACAACATAGATTTTATATGAAAACAGGTTGGGAGGGTGGCCTAATGGTTAAGGTGTTTGCCTTCCAAACACATGGTGCAGGGTTTGAGTCTCACAAGGAATAATTGGCTAGGCTTAAAATAGCTCGCAAGGGCAATAAGCCTATAAAATAAGGCCTACAACACAGTCTTTTGTGTATGTTTATAAATAAAGAACCTTATACAACAGCTAAAAATGTGTGATTTTTTTTTTTGTCCTTGATGTCTGTCAACCATCAGAACCATCAAACCACTGGCCCATTAGTGCTCTGTGGGACAACAGTCAATTGCAGATGTCATGATCAAGGCATCCATGATGGCTTTTTGATTTAAAACAAGCATCCTACCACCCTTGTAGTAAATATGGGCACCCGCATCACTGCAGTGACCTACTGTACCCTTCTGTAATGTAAGCATGCTTCTGCACACACACACACACACACACACACACACACACACACACACACACACACACACGCACACACACACACACACACACACACACACACACACACACACACACACACACACACACACACACTACAGAGAGTTATCACCTTTGGCTTGGTAAGGCTAAGCCCATGAAGCCAATCTTGACCATGTTTAGCATCTCAAAATCCTCTGCTTGCATGGTTGTGATCAGCTGACTGGAACCATGACTCCCTTGTCCCAGGAAGGGTAACAGCAACTAGATTCTTACTCCCAGTCACCACCTGCCCATTTCAGTCATCTGGGTCATACTTAGGACTTTAACCTTCTGTTTCACAGAGCCAGAGAAAACATTTGCATTTTATAACTGTAAATGAGGCAACATTTGTAGGGGTATGTAGGGATGTATAACATTCTTCATATTTTATAAGGCAAGAAGGTAGAAAAAAATGATGTCATAAATGCAAAATGCAAATTTCTAGCTATATCCCTGATGCCAAGAAGTATATTACTTAAACTAACACAAGAATCAGAGGACCAAAGGGGGAAACTTTTTTTCTGATTTAACCCAATACACCTAGTATAGTAAACTTACTAGTGACTAGAAGATACAACAAATTAGTGGTTTTGATGCATCTACAGAATTTTTGTGATAAATATAAGCATCAAACAGGGAAAGCAGCAATGTATTTCACCACGAACTGGAACACATCCAGCAAGGAAAGCTCAGATAAATAATTCAGTTTGATGTCATGTTTGTGGTCATCTATAAAAGCTATAGTTTCACTTGACATAAGAAACTTTTAAGAATTATATTTTAAGAAATAATGTTTATACTTTGCTGTACATTGCCAGTGGCAAACCCTACCCATTTTGTCATGATGTCGTGTGTCTGCTTTGTAAGGTAAGCTGCCGCCCCCATTAATATCCAGCATTTATTTTAATTAAAATTTTCAAAATAATAAACATCTTCTAGAAAGGTCTAACACAAACAAATGACTGGTGCCAAAGACATGGCTTATAACTCAGTGCCAAGAAATGCATAACAGTAACTTTTGGGAAATTGGCCACCAAGGGAAACTACCTCATTATTAAAACACCCCTGAGTTGGGAGGGTGGCCTAATGGTTAACGTGTTTGCCTTACAAACACAAGGTGCAGGGTTTGAATCTCACAAGGGATAATTGGCTAGGCTTAAAATGGCTCGCAAGGGCAGTTAGCTTAGTACTAACCTATGAACCTATGAAAAGCAGACAAAGCAGTCAGGAATTCAGGGACTCATGTAAATAGCAACTGGCATTTGACCAACATGTGTGTATAAGGTTGTAAGAAAATGATTCTACATCACTCAATTTATAAGTAAGGGCATGGCATCTAGGTCTAGAGAAGCCACTGGCCACTGTATTCAGCCATCATCAGACTCACTGAGTATAATGCCCCTTTCTATATGTACCTGACCAGGCAGATGCAATGATTGCAAAATCCACAGAGGTTTCTCACAAAAAGAATACAAAGTGTAAACACGATGTCCTATGCAGATCACCTCAAAGCCCTTTGTCTGTACACAGACTTCTTAGAGGCAATTTATGACTGGCATTAAACAGCACCAGAACCACTAAGTCTAAGGATTTAAACTCTGCCTAACTTCAATAGTACATGTTGGAGGATTCTCAGAGAATCCTCATTCTCAGGAATAGACCTTCCATCCATGTGAAGTAGAGACCTTCCTTAAATTTATTCAAGTGCAATCTAGACCAGTGAATGAGAAATCGGAAATTCATCCCTGTTCTGACACCTTTGTCTCTGGTTGGCAGAGCAGTCATGAAATCATACTCTAACTAACATATACCCCTTAAAATAACCTCTAAGACATAATAACTTGTGGGATACATTTGGACTGCATGGCTAGGCTTATAAACACCCCAGTGCTCATTAACCTAGTATATGCCTATGAATCTATGACTCTATGAACCTAAAAATAGCAGTTTCTTGTGGTTTGATTAAAATATTCATTATAGCCCCAGAAAACATTTAAAAAAATCTCATAATCTCATAAAAATATGCATTACACATATTCTTACATACTTTTTTTGCCAGTATTGCAAAATCTGCATAACTATAGCAAATATGTGGGGGAGGGGTTGGGGAGGCACCAGTACACCTTTTAAGCTATTTGACTCTCTGTAACAATTTTTATTATATTTAAGAGCCATGTTCTTTATATGTTTTTATTTTAATGTTTAGAAATGCAATGTCATTAGCAACATGGGTATGATTGAGAAAGTGTAGTTGTGTCCCACTTACCGTAACTGCAGATGTTCTAGTAGATCAATGTTGCAGTACTGATTGTTGGGTCTTTCTGCCATGCAGAAGCTCATGAACGGCCCAATTTCCTGAGTCTTTACACCATCCCTAGCAGATGGACATCAGAACACCGACATCTAGATATCACGGTATAAGAAGAGCGTCCATAGATGCCATCTTCAGGTCTTTATAAGCAGTGAACAACCAGTCTGATGCCTGAGGACAGCATGATCTTCTCATTTGTCAGAATTTAAGTGAGAAGGAGGGAAAAACATAGGAGGCACTGAGGGTATGATTGAGATAAGAGGACTATCTGCAGGAAAAAACTCCACTACCCATTGCACACAGCTAGGGGGAGATAAGTGGTCAGCAGATAGAGAGGTTGAAGAGTTGTATGTACTATAACATTGCTCTACTTGAACACCTACAATAATGGTAAGTGGCACACAAATGTACTATGTTCTTCATAGTCAGTACTGCACTACTGGTTCTTGGAAGGAGTCCCAAAGCTAAAATTTGGGTGGTGGGTCCTCTGTATGATCCTAGGAGAAAAGATTCTGCAAGATGGCAGTAGAAAAACCTGCTCTAGCTCTGGAAACAGGGTCTATATTATGTTGTTGAAAGGGCTGTTCATCGAACACCCTTTGATCGACACTTAAATACCGAAAGACCAAAACTTTAAACTGCCAAATAAGTGTTTTTTTTCCCATGGAAAAAAAATCACTTGGCCAACAAAAAATAAAACAAATCATCAAACCCTATGAAGTGGGGGGCTTAGCCCCCACACCCCCTGATGTGGGGGGGCTGTACGCCTCCCCACACACACATCCCAAACTAAATATACCAACTCCAAGATCGCACTACAGTGGAGGAAAGGGCAAATTCCCAACAACGGCCAAGCAATTTTTTGTCCTGGGAAAAAATTTTCTTACTTGGCCGTTCAAGGTTTTGGTAGTTTGCCATTTACATATTAATCAAAGGGCATTCGGTTAACAGCCCTTTTGACAATGTAAATGGGACCTCTGGAAACATTGCCTAGGTTATAGTGTTCTGTAAAGGTGTGCACTGAGTTCCGTGTGGCTGCCTCTAGCATGACCTGGGTGGGGACTCCATTGAAGAAAACCCCATGCTTGGTGGAGAGGGCTTTAATATGCCCAGGTAAATCTATTCCATAGTGTCAATAGCAAAACTTAATGCAGTTAGATATTCATTGTGCTGTTTACCCTCTGCAAAAGCCCTCAGTAATTGCTCCACTCTTTTAGGGTTTTTTGTCCTGTGTAGATACCACCTAATCTGCCTGTGTACATCTAAGGAGTGGAGGACTTGTTCTATTCTGTTCTGTGGATTTGGGAAGATAACTGGTAAGTGAATAGCCTGGTTTAAAGTAAGTTCTGACACAACCTTAGGGATAAAAGGTGGGTTTGTTTGAGGTTTGTTTTGAGGGTAGCCATATTCCTGTGGAAGACAGTGAGCAGGTTCTTTACACATGAGGGCTTGTAGCTCAGAACATCTCCTAGCAGATGTAATAGCTATAGGAAAGATTGTCTTCCAAGTGAGCATTTTCAGAGAGGCAGTGACAGCAGGTTCAAAGGGGGGCAAGGTAAGTTTTTCTAACACATAATTTAGATCCCATGCTGGAACAGGGTTCCTTGTGGGTGGTCTCAAATGAATCACCCCTTTTATAAAAAGTCTCATGTGGGGGTGCAAGAAGATAGTTAAAGTGAAGTGTAGGCAAGCTGATATGGCAGATGTATATACCATAATGCTGGACTAGGAAAGCCTTTGTTTAAAGAGGCCTGATAGGTACTGCAAGACTGAGTTAATGTCTGCATGAAAAGGGTTAGTGCTTTTGCTGTGATTCCAGGTAGAAAATCTTCTCCATTTTGCCAAGTATGATTGCCTGATAGTGGGCTTCCTTCTTTGCCTTAGAATGGAAAGCATGTCCTTGAGAATATATGCATTCCTTGATGTCAAAACCTAATCTTCTAGGCTATTAACCTGAAGATGGCTAGGTGGGAATGAAAGACGGATTCTTTAGTTTTGCTGAGGAGATCTACTTCCTGTGGTTAGGTGCGGAATCTCTCCTCAGAGTGTCAGGAGGATGGAGAACCAGTTTTGCCCCATCTAGAAGGAGGCCACTAGGATCATGCTGAGTCTGTTCACCCTCATTTTTGTCAGTACCTTCGGGATCTGGGGTAAGGGTATACAGGAAGCAACCTGCCTATGTGAAGGACAAGGCATGTATTTTCCAAGCCCCTGTCTGTTTAGTTCTGGAACAGAATGCCTGTAGTTTGTTGTGGTGACAGATAAACAAGTCTATTGAGGGAATCCCCACTCTATGGTTAGGTCCAGGAAGACCTCTCTCAGTACCTCTCAACTGTACAGATATTCACAGAAAGTCCAGATTTTTGCCTCATGTTTTAGTCCATTTTTATAAAATTGTGCTTTTCTGGCAAATTAGTGGTGAATCATTAAAGACCGAAGTTAGAAAATAATGACATACATTTGGGTTTCAGACTTTACACCCTTTAGAAAATTCATGCTAATGCACAACCTGTTATTCTATCAACCTTCTAAGTTTGTAAGACCAATATTTAAAAAGTGTCCCTATTTTTGGGCCTTTGTACCACTTGTATTTATGGCTTTGTCTACATTTCTTGCTCTAAGAGGTTGAGAGGTATGCCTCTCTCTTTAGCAGCCATTCATTGTAATCTAGAAGGTTCTTTTTAGAGAATCTGCCTCTGTATTGTTCTGACCCAGAATATAAGAAGCTATAAGGGCTAGCCCTATTTCTTGAGCCAGAACACAAATTTTCATGGAAAGGCTCCAGTGAGAGTAAGACAAGTTCCTCCTTACTTGATTATGTGCCACATCACTGTGGTATTGTCTGTCCAGATTTGCAGGGTCTGTGGGTTTAAGTTCTGTTGAAACACTTTTATGGTCAGCAGACTGCTAGTAGCTCCTTCTGATTTACTTGCAACTTTCTCTAATGAAGTGACCAAATATCCTGCACTTTCAGGAAACCTAAGTGGGTCCCCAAATTATATTTGAAGTGTCTGTGGTGACTGTATGGTCTTGTCTGCTTCTGGTAAAGAGAAATTCACCCCTGGGGTCCTCTTTATGATGCTCTTACATCACTGGAGTTACTTTTTCAGACATGGAAGAAGCAGTAGGGTTTCCTAGGGTAGGAAATGCCATTCCCAAACATTTTTTCAGTAATCACTGAAGTCTTCTCATGTGTAACTTTGAAAGTGAGATCATGAGAATGCAGGATGCCAATGTACCCCAGTATCCTCGGGAATTCTCTTGCTGGAATAAATTGCTTTGGAAGCAGACTGGTGAGGTAGCTTGTCAAGAAAGTAATCTTGTCCTGGGGAAAGATTGCTTTCTGTTGGACTGAAAGAGGATCATTGTTTGAGGAAGAGCATGAGATTTTTGAAGATTTAAGATGACGTCTACTTCCTGAAAGCAATGTATGGTGATCTGCAATGCATCCAGGTTCTTTGATGTGGATCTTTTCTGAATGAGACAGTCTTATAAGTAGGGGCAAATAGAAACCCCTAGAGTTCTGCAATGTGCTGTCAGAGAAGCTGGATATTTTGTGAAAACCCTGAGAGCAGAAGATAGCCCAAATGGTAAAGCAAGCACAGAACTGGAAATGGGAACCTGTTGCTACAAATCATAGCTACTTTCTCTGACTGTCTGCTATGGGGGTATGGATATTAATGCTCTTTAGGTCAACAGTGGCCATACGGGAATCTTGGAAGAACTTTAGCTGTAGTTTTCACAACATAAGCATTTCGAAATTTTGGATGTTGAGAAGACTGATTAGCATTGAGAGGCTCAAGATGGGTCTCCAGTTGCCCTCTGTTGTTGGAACTAGAAATATCCTTAGTAGAAGCTTTCTCCCTCTTGTTCTGGAGGGACAGGCTAGATGGACCCTTGTTGAAATAGCTCCCTGAAGATAGGTGGTATGAGGCTTGATCACTCTTTTGGTTGTTTTGGAATGCCCAAGAAGGGTGGTATTTTTCTAGATGTAGTACCCCTTCTCTATGATGGTTAGGACCCATTGGTCTCTGGTGATGTTTTCCATTGGTTCAGGAAGAAAGAGAGTCTTTCTGCCAGGGGCTTGGTGAGGAGGGTCAGAAGGAGTAAGGGATGCTGGGGCAGAACAATATTACAGCTGTTCTCTCTGCTGGGTGGGTTCTTTGAAGTTCCCTGGTCTGTGTAATTGTTCTGGTTGGAATTTCCTGGATTGTCTTGGTCATTTGCCATGGTGAGGACTCCATTTGCCTTGTCTATGTGAAAAAAAAGCCAAGAGTTAGGTAATTCCTACTCTACTTTGGTATCAGAGATGAGTAAAATTCTTTCACAGTTTTAATTTGTTTTCCTTTTTTATCAAACTTCTCAGAAACTTATTCAGCTGGAGGACCAAAAAGAAATTACTTGTCTACTGGAGCATCCAGTAGTTCGGCCTTTAACTGATTTGATAGGCTTTGGTCTAAAACCATGCATGTCTGCAGATGACATAACCTGTGATAACTGCCCTGGAATAAGCATCTAAGGTGTCACAGACACATTTTAGGGAGTGCCTGGAAACTTGTAAAGCTTCTATGGCTGCCTCCTGAATTTCTTTAGATAAAGTTCTATCCATACTAGAGACTATCTTAGCTAGAATTTTGTCCTAAAATTATTTTATCTCTCATTGCCAGGGTGGCAGAGGTATAAGCTTTCATCCCAAATATGTCTAATAATCTACTTTCCCTGTCATTAGATAAGGGATATCCTGTTGGCACCTTAGGTATACCTTTTGAGGATTCAGTGGATACTACAGAAGGGTCAGTCTTTGGGTTGTTGTAAAGGTGCATATGAGATACAAGCACTCTGTAAAACATGCCTGACTTCCTAGCAGCACTATGGAGAGAATCAGGGTGTAAAGCTATGCCTTCAAAGACAACATCAATTCAACACACACAGGAAGAATAGCCAATGGTTTGGGTGAAGGCAAGCTTGGCAGTTCCATGTAGTGGTTCTGAGCCTGACAGAATTTCTTACTTTCCCAACTGAATACCACTTTCATTCTATGCAGGCTATCTCCAAAGGAAAGATCCTTAGGGGAAGGTAGAAGACAGAGAGTCATTTGAGTATGAGTCTGGGGAAGTTTCTTGTAGCAAGTGGCCACAGTAAGACAGTTTCTCCTCATTTTCAGAGCTAGAGGAATCTTCATTTTCCTGAAAGGCTACTCCCCTACTTCTTTTAGGTGGGGAGGCCTCAGTAGTGAGAGCATAAGAGGGTTCTCTAGATTTTATCCAGGCCATAAACTCCTGTGCTATTTTAAGGAGGTCTTGGGCTTTGGTCTGAAAAGAAGTGGACAAAGGCATTGGTGATGAAAAAGAAGTGTTTCACTTCAGTTTGGGTGTCCATTTTAAAAGGGTGACCTGAGGATGTGGTTGCCTGACTGCTACTTTGGTTGCAGCTTCATTAATCGAGCAAGACAGGGAGTTTCCCTCAAGACCCACAGCATAGATGTTGGAAGCTGAGATCTACTGACTGAACTCACAGCTGACTGATGTGTGTGCCATGATAATATTTCCAGGTAGGCCAGAGACCATGGCAGCCTCCTAAGGGGTTGTACCAGAGGGTTTGGGCCTAGGAGTCACCAGACCAAAGGGCTTCAAAGGCACCTCACCTGGGTCATTGGTCAACTTATGACCTAGAGTTGAAGCTTTTTCAGTAATGTCAGGGTCCTTGGCTTTTTTTGTCTTTACTTTTTCTGGAATAACTTTATCCAACACCAAAGTCTGCAGAGGTCCTGAAGTAGCAGTGGATTGTGATGCCATAAGGGAAGCCAAAGTGGAGGACTCCATATGGGCAGCTACTACCTCAACCCTACATTTTATAGTTTTTGCATAGAATTTTCAGTCAGGACAGTTGGAGATATTGTGCTGAAGACCCAAGAATAACAGACAAAACAAGTCAAAATCTTTATGCAGGATTTCCTTCCTATACTTCAAGCAATGTTTGACTTTTTTGACCATTATATTAGTAGAGAAAGTTCCCCAATTGGGTACTTATCTGAATGAAAGAAGAAAGTTCTCTGAAAAAAGAGCCGACTGATGGATTCCAAGTGTACTAAGCACACATGAAGTTCATTGGACTGTACGGCTAGAAAGAAGTGATGATGATGCTGATGAATGTCCTTCTAACACCCTGATGTCTTGATGTTGGTTTTCGGTCATCTGTCAGCTAGTAATGATGTAAAGACTGTGGAAATTGAGCAGGCTGCAGGCTTCTGCGTGGCAGAAAGACTCAAGAATCACTACTGCAATACTGACTATGAAGAACATCCACATTTACATCATGTATAAGTAAAATGTGGAAATAGGGGGACTGCTGATGATTATTTTTACTATTTTCATTCCTTTGTGGGTGTATCAGGGTGCTAGAGCACAGGATGCTCCCAAACAAGGCCATCTCCCAGTATGTCATGTAAGTAGCACATATTTATGCACATGAGGCCTATTCTTTTTTTTTTCCATAATAAATCTTTATTGTTATATTATTTTCAAACACAAATAAGAACAAAAATAACATATAGTCACAAATCAAGCATTAACTAATATCACTAATAACCACACTCTATATACAATATTTACAAGAATGCTTCCATGTAATACAGTTAAATATAAAAAAGCATAAGAATAAATGCAAGTAATAGACAGTTGATTACTAAATTCTCTCCACACACATAAATAATTATTAATATTTCCAAGTTGAAAATACTATGCTAGTATAATATTAAAAATCTGTTCCCAAATTTTTGGATTATTAACATTTTTATTTTGTGGGTTTAATAGTAATTTATGAGCCAATATATGTTTTGTTGCTAGAACTCTAAAGTTCTGCCATGAAGTTTTAGATGGGTCTAACCAATTTGAAGCTATATAAAGCTTCATTAATAGAAAAATATTAATATATATAATAATTTGTGATTTAGGGATCTCTCTCGGGGGAATATGCAGAATCATAAGTTTCCATGATAACGTTGTACTCTGGTAATCCACCTTTTGAAGTTGGATCTTAAGGGAATTCCAAAGTTTGAAAATACATTTACAACTCCAGAACATATGAAGAAGATCACCTGGTTGATTCTTACAGTATGGACAAGTTGGTGAATTTTTGGGATTAAATTTATGCAGGGTAAGACGTGTATAATATGCATTGTTCCAAATCATCAACTGGGTATATATTAATTTTTGAAGAGAAGTAGATTTGATGGTCAAGTCAATTGCTTTTAACATATTACTTCTATCTGTCAGTAAGATTTTCTCTTCCCAGTAGTTTGATAACAAAATTTTATCATGAAATTGAAATTCTTTAATTAATTGATTTGCTGTCGTGATATATTTAAGATCCTGTTGGAGAGCTTGCCACAACAAAGAGCATCTATGAATAGCCTCTTCTTCCGGTTTAAAACTTTTAAAATAGCTTATAGTGAGTTCTCTAATTTGTCTCAGAATAACCAGATAATTTTTAGGTAAGTTAAGTTCTTGTCTTATTTGGTTGGCCGAACTGTCAAGATGTTTATATATATCAATCAAAGTTAGATTAACTATCAATGGAAACTTGTTGAGATCAATTAGTTGATTATTCAATTTTAAATTAAGATTCTTATGAAAGGGTTGAAAAACCATCACATGTTGAACCAAATCTAATAAATGAAATAAATTATGTAAAGAGAGTATGTTCATTTTGATGTGTTCAATAATCCCATAGAATTTCAATGTATCCTTACCTAAAAAAAGTATTGCTTTAGGATTGATATTTAACTTTAGAATATATGTATAATTCAGAACTACCCAAGGTGGTGCCCACTTAGTATTATTTATATCATAATTGGCAATTCTTAAAATTCTATTAGAATTTACAATTAAATAATACATTTCAAAATTAGGTAATTCCAGTCCTCCTCTATTTTTTGGGGTCATTCATTTATCATAAGATATCCTGGTTTTCTTTGGTTCCCAAATGAATTTAGCCAATTCTTTATGAATCCGTTTGAAAAACGACTTCGAAAGTAATAAGTTGGCTGACCTAAAAATATACAGTAATCGTGGTAATATGTTCATTTTGATAATTGAAACTTTTGCTAATATTGGCAGTCGTAAATTTTTCCATCTCCCAAAATCAGAAATTATTTGTTCCCAGATTGCTTTAATATTATTATTATAAAAGTCTTTATTATCAGTAGAGAACTCAATACCTAGATATTTAATATTTTCTTTAAATGATACCTGTCCCACTAAGGGCAATAACGAAAAGGGTTTAGGTGTCTTTAAAGGGAAGATATTCTTTTTTTTCAAGTTAATTTTATAATTAGACACTTTTGAGAACTCATTAACAGCCTTCAATAATTTTTCAGTATCTGATAATGGAGATGCACAATAAATGCTAAGATCATCAGCAAAAGCTGCCATTAATATTTTAGTTCCATAAATTATTGGGAAATTATGATAAACATTTTGTTTAATATATAAAAATAAGAAGTTATGTACCTACCATAACGTTCCATGTTAGTTGTCTTCTTCTCGCCTTCTTTCTTGCTGGATGGGTTCGGAGCTGATCCTCGGCTCCGACTCGGCCAATACTAAAGCTCGAGAGCTAATTCCACCGGCTCAAGGCTCCCCTATATCCCACAATGCTAGGCGGTAACTACTCAGATCTCGTTTGATAGCTATACCAAGCAACCCTAGTCTCCATAGAATGGAGAAGGGAAACCCACCTCAATAACAACCTGCGTGAAAGGTATCGCAGACCTAAGAAAGGAGAAAAGGAGGTGGAAGAACGTGTGGGAATGACAACTTCCAGAGGAAGAACACAAACTGAATTCCTATTGGTCTGTCCAGGCTTGGGGGAAGGAGGGTGGGACGCAAGAAAGAAGGCGAGAAGAAGACAACTAACATGGAACATTACGGTAGGTACATAACTTCTTAATGTTAAGTTGTCTATCTCGCCTTCATTCTTGCTGGATGGGACCGCGTCCCTAGCACCTTATCCCGGGTGGCCTATCGGAACAGACTCTTGAGAACAGTGGAACCAAAGTTGGCACGGCTTCTGGAGACCATGTCCAATTTGTAATGTGAAATGAAGGTATGAGGAGAAGCCCAGGTGGCTGCTGCATAAATGGAATCTATTGGCAGCCTATCCTGAAAAGCTACGGATGTAGCTAATGCCCTAGTTGAATGAGCTCTAGGTCTTGAGGGTAGTTTTTGATGTCTGATCTCATCAATGAAGGTAATTGTAGAGGTGAGCCATCTAGAGAGGGATACTTTAGTAACAGGAAGGCCCAATTTCCCTTCCGCATATGATAGAAACAATTGATCAGATTTCCTGAATTGTTTAGTCCTGTCTAAGTAATATCTAAGTTGGCGATAAACATCCAGAAAATGTAGCTTTTGTTCCGACCTGTTTGAATAGTTAGGGAAAAAGACGGGGAGATCAATAATTTGGTTTAGGTTTGCTTGAGAGGAAACTTTAGGTAAAAAGGATGGATTAGTACGGAGGGATACCCTATCTTTGTGAAACACTAAGTAAGGAGGACGACTGCACAGAGCATGGAGTTCAGATACCCTTCTCGCTGAAGTTATAGCTACCAGAAAAAGTGGCTTCCAAGAAAGCAACTTCAGAGAACATGAAGCCGCCGGTTCGAAGGGGGGAAGGATTAAGGATGCCAGAACCAAGTTCAAATCCCACTGAGGCGGGGGATCTTTGATTGGAGGTTTGAGAAGAAATATGCCCCTTAAAAAGGCTTTACAGAGTTTGTGAGCCATGATGCTAGACTCTGAGACACCAACATGAAAATTAGATATGGCAGCCAGTTGAACTCTAATGGTAGATGCAGATGATCCTAAATGAAAGAGTTCTGCTAGAAAGTCTAGAATAGACTGGATAGGTGCAGTAAAGGGATCTATGTCTTTTGATGTTGCCCAAAAAGAGAAGCGTTTCCATTTGCTACTATAAATCTTCTGGGTAGAAGATTTATGAGAGGCTATCAAGATATCTCGGACCGAGCGTGATATTGAGGGAAGCCTGGCTAAGGTCGGAATCGGAGAAACCACGCTGTGAGGTTTAGAGAAAGCAGAGATTGGTGCAGCTGACCCGATTGGTGGGTTAACAGATCTGGTACTGGGTCCAGATGCCAAGGCTGCTCCAAAAGGTAACGATGAAGAAATGGAAACCATATCTGTCGAGGCCAGTAAGGGGCAATGAGGATCATTGTCACTCTCAAAGCGATGGCTTTCTGAATTAGTTGAGATATCAGTGGAAAAGGGGGAAAGGCATATAGAAGTCCCCGGGGCCAATTGTGGACTAGAGCATCTCTGGTGGGATGGCCTGGTAACGGGAAGAGAGTGAAGAAGTCGTGGCACTTGCTGTTTTGGGGAGTAGCAAAAAGATCGCAGCAAGGCTGGCCCCATCTTAGGAATACTTCTTCTAGAACTGATTTCTTCAGAGACCACTCGTGGGGCATGAGAATTGCCCTGCTCAACTTGTCTGCAATAATGTTGGATTTCCCAGGAATGTGCGTTGCTATCAGAAAACGCTGAGAAGAGATCGCCCATTGCCAAAGTCTGAGTGCCTCTCGACATAAAGGGTATGATCTGATTCCGCCTTGTTTGTTGATGTACCACACTACGGACATGTTGTCCGTCTGAATTGCAATAGTCCCAGTGGGAAGAGAGTCGTGAAGGGCTTGCAACGCTAAAAGCACTGCTCTCATCTCTAAGACATTTATGTGCAAGTGGCACTCGAAAGGTTGCCACGTGCCTTGGACTGTCCTGCCCTGATAATGCCCCCCCCCCACTCGATCAGGGAGGCGTCTGTTGTCAACGTGGCGACTGGGGGGGAAGAGTGAAGGGTCTTCCTTGGAGAACCTGAGGTGATGTGATCCACCAAGACAGTTGATTCTTGCATGATTGAGTTATCAATATGGTATGGGACATCGGGAGCTGTTGAAAGGACCATTGAGTAAACAGCATCCATTGGAGGATCCTCATGTGGAAGCGAGCTAAGGGGAGAAGGGGAATAGCTGCTGCCATGAGACCTAACACCTTCAAAACTAGTCTGGCTTTGACTTTGTAGCATTGTAAGAGAAGGGAAACTTGTTTTCGAATGTCTGACACTCTCTGCTCTGTGAGTCTGGCTGAAAGATTGAGTGTGTCTAAGGTGGTGCCTATAAAGGTAATAGATTGACAAGGCGACAAGGCAGATTTTTTGAAATTTATTGAAATGCCTAGAGCTTGGCAAGTTTGGATGGTGAAGTCCCTGGATAGAAGAAGCTGATGTCTGGTGGTGGCGGTAAGGAGCCAGTTGTCTAAATATGGAAACACCTGGAATCCTTGATGTCTCAAGTGAGCCGCGACCACTGCCATGCATTTGGTAAACACACGGGGGGGCTGTAGTGAGACCAAAGGGCAGGGCCCTGAACTGGTAGTGACTGGCTCCCAGCCTGAAGCGGAGAAATCTCCTGGAGCGTCTGTTCATCTTGATGTGGTAGTACGTGTCCTGAAGATCTATCGAGCACATCCAATTGTCCTGACCCAAGAAGGGTAGAATGGACTGTAGCGTGAACATCCGGAATTTTGTTTTCCTGACATACTTGTTTAAGTTGCTGAGATCCAGTATGGGTCTCCAGTCCCCTGTTTTCTTTGGTACCAAAAAGAATTTGGAGTAGAGTCCGGATCCTTGCTGGTCTGCTGGGACTGATTGGATAGCTCTTTTTGATAGCAGCTTTGAAATTTCTAATGCTGCTTGTTCCCTTAGACTGGGTGGAACATCTGGAAGGGATCCTTTGGGTTGGGATGGGATGTGAATAAAGGGAATTTTGCAACCCTCGGATATGATCGACTGTACCCATTTGTCTTGAGTAAGGGAAAGCCAGGCTTTTGGGTACAGGGATAACCTTCCCCCGACTGCCTCCGAAGGTGGACAGCCAGGCAGACCCTCAGGGATGCTGAAAGCGTTTATCAGAGAACGTTTCTCTGCTACCCTGGTTTTGCGGACCTCCTCTGCCTCTAGGGCAGCATCTATTATTATTCCCCCCTCTGCCTCTAGAGGGGAATCAACCTTGTGCGTCAGATGAGACTCCCTGGGATTGTTTACGGAACCACATCTTTCCTCCCCTCTGACCTTTGGGATAGGGTCTAGAAGGGGTAGAAAAACAGACTCCTACGGCAGAGAGAGTCTTACCTTCTACCTCGCACCTGGTCAATGTATCCTTCACCTGTGGACCAAACAAGGATGATCCATCAAAGGGAGACTTGGTGAAGGATGCCTTGAAAGGGTCCGCAAAGTTGCACAGCCGCATCCAGGCGTGACGTAAGGCAACACCTGTGCCTGCGGCTCTACTCGCCCCATCCGCAGCATATGAGACAAGCCGCATGGAGGAGTTAACGATGGAATTCAGGGTTGCCAACTGGGAGTTCATTCTGTCTTGGAACCCCTCAGCTGTAGGATCTTTTATCACTTCACTCATATCCTTGAGTAAATCTCTCTGGAGACGAGTGAAGTGGCATAAGTAGTTCAGCGACCGCATTGAAAAGGTCGCTGATGAGAACATCCGCTTACCGTACCTGTCCATGGTCCTAGATTCCTTATTAGGAGGATGGACAGGAACTGAAGGATTGGCTAACTCCTTCTTAGTGGCCGCAGCCACCACCATGGCATCAACGGGGACACCTTTGGATAAAATATCTTTATCTCTAGGGGCAGTAATAAATTTATATGGCCTCCTCGGGGTGGGTTCCACTGAATCAGGAGCCGTCCAGGCCTTCCTTGCCACCACTTCCATAAGGGGGTCAAAGGGAGGGGACACCCAGGAGGTAGAAGGGCGAGAGCCAAATGCCTCAAGATACACTGACTCATCCTCCGAAGGGTTAAGGGCTGGCCAGTTCCCCCTCTGTTTCAGGATCTCAAGGATGTCAGCAAAGGAGACATTCTCAGAGGGGGATCGAGGGGAACCTTCAGATTCCTCTAAGTCAGTGTCAGAGGTGATAGACTCAGGGGAGTCAATGTGCTTCTTCTTGCACTGCCTCTTCCTAGGGGGATCTCCTACCGGGTCAGGAGAGGCCTCGGAAGAGGAGGAAATTCCCAATGGGGAAACTTGAGGAGTTGGCTCTCTGCAGTCTAATGCAAGGGGGTGGGTAGAAATCACCGCAGGCACTGTAGATGGAGGGGCTGATGGAGCCGACTGTGGGGCAGACCCTGGTTCTAGCACACTCCGCATGACCTCGAAGGCACCCCTATCAGGCAAGGCCGGAGGTCCCCACTCCGAAGAGACAAGGACCCCCCCCGGCACCGACAGGGACTGCTCCGAGGCCGATGTCAGAGCCGAACTCACCAGCGCTGAAGCCCCGAGAGGGAGAGCGGGCTCGGACAAGGGTCCGATGCCACTCGCCCCCTCAGAGCCGACGAGGGAAGCTCGGTGCCGAGATCCCTCCAAGGAGGAGATCGGAGCAGACGACGGAGCCGAAAGGGAAGGTATCAGATCCGACGCACCGACAGTCATGGCTCCGAACTCAAAGGAGTCGGAGGAGGAATATATTGGGGAACGGAAATAGCCACTGACTGCTGAGTTGGGCTATGCAGCATTTGGGCCAGTGCCTCGGACTTCAGAAGTCTACTCACTACCCTTTGCAAATTGTGGTCAGATAGCCTGGAAGACCGTGAGGAATGTGTTCTATGGCTCCATTCAGAAAGAAGAGGGGATCCTGGCGCCGAGTGCACGGAGCCGATAGAGGGGGATTTAGATCTTTTCCTAGAAGGTTGCTCTGATAAGAGTATTGGAGCCAACGGAGTTTTATCAACCTCAGCTCCAGCCGGAGCTGAGGTAACAGTATGAGGCTTGGAAACATCGGCTCCGGCCGGAGCCGATGTCGAAGCACACTTTACATTTCCAGAAGTCGACTCAGAAACCGGAGCCGACTGTTTGGAAGTTTTAGAAGGCTTCCCCGACACAGACTGAGTCGGGGGGCCTTCAGGCTTTAATAAGCCACGCAAGATTAATTTATTCTTGCGTTCCTGCAGGACTCTAGGGCTAAAACCATGGCAAACAGCACAAGAGTCCTGCAGGTGCAAAGGTTCCAGGCAATACACACAAGAAGTGTGACCGTCTGTCAGAGACATTTTCTGACAGTACGAGTCACACTTCTTGAAGCCTGAGACCTTAGATTCCTTAGACATAATAAAAGGTCCAAGAAAACACACACAGACACACACACAGGCCTTAATTAAAAATAAAATACCAGTCACACAAGGGGACTAGAAGGGGCCTAAGGCCTAAAACTAAAGGGGAATAAAAGAAGGAATTAAGGGCAACAAAGTTGTCAAACCAGGAAAAGGGGAATTTAAAACTAAAGGTTTTAGTAAAAAAAGGGTACTAGGGGTCTAAGAATTGAAAATTTAAGAATTAAATTCTTCACTAACCTGCCAGAGCCGGTAGAAAAGCACCTCACCAGCTAAGCGGCAAACGAGATCTGGGTAGTTACCGCCTAGCATTGTGGGATATAGGGGAGCCTCGAGCCGGTGGAATTAGCTCTCGAGCTTTAGTATTGGCCGAGTCGGAGCCGAGGATCGGCTCCGAACCCATCCAGCAAGAATGAAGGCGAGATAGACAACTTAACATCAATAAGATAGATATTAAATAATAAAGGGGACAAAGGGCAACCCTGGCGTGTTCCAGTCTTAATCTGTATTCTTTTAGAGAAGTTTTTATTAATATACAATGTAGTATAGGGATTACTATATAATATTTGTAACATTTGGACAAACTCATGTGATATATTAAAATATGGTAAAAGATCAAACAAGAAATTTGTATCAACCCTATCAAAGGCTTTCTGGGCATCAATTATAAGGGCATAAATATTTAAATTATTTTGCTTAGCATGCTCTAACATAGTATGTAGTGTGAGTGTATTATCACTGGTTTGTCTACCTGCCATAAAACCAGTCTGTTCTTTAGAAATGATATGAGTCATGATTCTCTTCAGTCTAGATGCTATAATAGAGGTTAGAATTTTCATGTCTACATTTATTAATGATATCGGTCTATAATTATCCGGATTTTGAGAATCTGAATTGGCTTTATGTATAAAAATAGTTTTTGAGGCGTTAAGGTGTGGATCATTAATTTTATTCCTAATTATGTAGTTAAACACAACTGAAAGTATCTTACCGAAAATATCTGCAAATTTTTTATAAAATTACACTGTCAAGCCATCAGGACCTGGTGATTTATGTGATTTCATATGCTGAATTACATATACTATTTCTTCTTCTTCAGATATCGGTTTAACCAAGTCATTTTGAATGTCCTCTCCTATTGTTGGAAACTTAATTGACTGTAGAAATTGTTCATAATTCCTGTTAGGGGTCATATCCTTTGTCCAGCATAAATATTAGTGTATATTTTCTCAAAGATATTAAGAACCTCCTCAGTTTTAGAATATATTTTATTATTAAATTGTATTTCCGAAATCTGCACGATTGGTTTTGTTTGATTAATGATCCTAGCTAACGCTCTCGATGGTGTTTGAACATGACTGGCATACCTCACTAATGTCTTGTACTCTTGAAATGTTAATCTACTATTCTGAAGTAAAAAGAGATCCTTTTGACATTTAATCAATTCCTTCTCTGTTTGCTCATTAAAATCTCTAATCAGTTCTTGATCAAGTAATTTAATTTTTATTTCTAAAGTTTGAATATCTTTGTTTAATATCTTTTTATAATAAGATGCTTTTTGCAAAAGTGTCCCTCTTATTTGTGCTTTAACTGTTGCCCATTCAATATCTGGGGCAAATTGTTGTTTCCCTAAACCAATCAATAAGTCTTTCAGGTACTTTGTAATTTCCAGTATTATATCCTCCTTATTCAATAGATTTGGATTAGGAGACCAATTATAACCTCTTTGTCTCAAAGTATCTTTTACCCCCTTAGTAAAATTCAATGAAATTTTAGAATGGTCTGATATATAACGGGCATGTACCATAACTGTAGGTTCTAGATTGATCAATACTCTTGAAATCAGGAAGAAATCAATTCTGGACCACATTTTATGACATGGGGAATAAAAGGTAAAATTGCTTGTACTATTATCGTTATTCAGATAGTGAAATGGATCATATAATTGAAAGTCTTCTTTAAGATCATTCAGTGCTAATAGAGCATGCTTGTTAAATGCTCTTTGTGGACAATATCTATCCAACTTCGATTCTGGTAGGTATTCCAATCACCTCCAACAATTACATAATATCTATCAAATTGTGTTAAAATTGAATATAGTGATGCTATAAATAGTTGTTGGTCATTACAGGGAGCATATATATTTAAAAGTAAAATAGGTTTATCAAATAAGGTAGACAAAAGAATAACATAGCACCACCGTCCATTTTTATCTGTATTAGAATCTAATATCTTTTCCTTGTATTGATCTTTAATAATTATGGCTACCCCAGCACTATTTGACTTACCTTCAGATACTACTACTTCTCTAATCCATTTCTTTTTTTTAACATCACCCCATTGATCATTCTTTAAATGCGTTTCTTGGAGTAGGATAAACCATGCCTTAGCCTGCAACAATACATGTAACACCAGTTTCCTCTTCTTCAAGTTCTGGAGCCCTTTAACGTTCCATGAATCTACTTCCCACATTTCAAAGATTCACTGTAAGATGAAAGTTTTGAAGAGAGAGCATGGAAAAAACAAAAAAACAGTAAATTCAAAACCATACATAATCTGGAAGCAATCCTTATATCCCGTCCTCAACCAGTGCATACCCATTCTAACCCCGGACCAGGAGATGAATAGGTCCTGTATAATATAAAATGACAAAGGGTTTAAAAGAAACAACAGATATAAAAACACCACAATGTAAAATTTCACACATGTATCACAATTAAGACCTATAAAACCTAACTTCACTACGACAAATTCTAAACTAAACATTCCCTAACAAACACTGCCATAAACTACATCTCTTTGGTTAATTACTATTTAAACAAATCAAATTAAAAATGTAACAGTAGTACATATAAAAAGAATAAAGTAAAAAAAATAATGCATTTTCAGTAGGTTATAATAATGCACTTTCACTATAATAATGCACTTGCAGTTGGATTAGCTATCTATACATAAACCACATGCATTAAAAGAGAGAAGAGAAAAAGAAGAGAAATAAATAAATAAATACATACTAATATATAACCCTATATTAAAGCAAATAGACAGCAAATTTATTAATATCCTTTGTTATACATTCACCTTATACTAGTTTCATAATAAAGCAAGCTTCTAACTAAATAAAATAATGAAAATAACACAAAACATTAAAAACTATGCTGACAGGTTAAATAAACATTGCTAAATCCCTGCACCCTCTCTAAATAATATAACTACAAAATGTTGACTGAAAGTTAATAAATGAAGTTCCTAACAAGTTCCTATGTGCTTAAATTACTATAGAACAGTGTTATTTAATGTTAAATAGGCAAGAGAGTGTTTAAAACAGTTGTCTTCAGTTTTCCAAACCAGGAAGTCCTGTAAAATGCTCGCGACGGGGGACCACTTTTGCAGACGGACTCCCGGAAGTGCCACAACGAAATCTACACCCTCAACAGCATTTTAAGCACTTCCTGTCTTCCTCCTCATTGAAAACAGTTAGTAGAAGCCATAAAATGTCAGGAAACAAGTGCAGGAGATCAAGATAAGGAAAAGCAAACAGTTTTATTGCTCAGGAATAGGCCTAAGCTTCACAAATGCAAACAAAAGATTACCCAGTCCTCGAAGCACAGTAAACATAGCAGCATGCCAGTCCCAGCAAAAGTTCAATTCAAGTCTCTGATGCAGGTAAAGCCTTGAAAATTTTAAGAAACAGATTTCTTGCCTCATTTTGGTGGAAACAGAATGTTTAGCCCCATCCACTGTGAATATAAGCATATTAGGATATTTCATTTGAAACTTCATTTGTTTGTCAATAAGAAATTTGCAGTAAGGAGACAGAGACTGTCTAGCCTGTCTGATCTGTATAGGTAAATCCTGTGTCAGAGATATTTTATTGTTTTTCCACATAATATAGCCTCCACCTTGTTTTGCAGTAATAAGTATTCTATTTACATCTTGATAATTAAGCAGTTTAACATACACAGGTCTAGGAAAATTAGATGCTTGTACCTCTCTCAAAGCTCTGTGTGCTCTTTCCACGATGATTTGTTTCACAGTATCAGAATCATTTAAAAGCACTGCAAATATTTGTAGTATGGATGGAATCAGTTCATTATACTGAATGGATTCAGGAATCCCTCTGACAATGATATTGTTTCTCCTGGATCTTGCTTCTAGGTCTGTAAGCTTACTTTGTATAGCCTGTATATCCACATCATGCAGATTAGTTTTTTTTTCCAGTAAAACGAATTTGTCCTCAGTATCAGAAATTCGAGCCTCTGTCTTATCCATTCTTTCCAGCAACTGACTACATGAAATTCCAAATGATTGTATTTGACAAGTCAGTTCTTTTAAAGCTTATTGTATAGGCAGAAGTGCAGTTTTGATATCCTCCATATTTAAAGCTTGATCAGCTTTAGTTTTAGTCCCTAGTTTCTGTTGTTCCTGTGCTTTAGTATTTTTTGTCGTTTAGTAGTCACATCTTTTTCTGGTGATTGCAATTCCGATAATTTTGTTTTAGTCATAGTTATATCCATGCTTTGTCTTCTTTTGACATCTTATTGGAACATAAAAAGTTGCAATATAAAAAGCACACGGTTCCTTTGTGTATTCCTCTCTGCAGAGCTAGCTAATCTGTTGTAATCCAATGAAATATATTCCTTTTTTCCGGTTTTTCTTCTCAATCCAGGATAAATAAGTGTAGTTAGAGTAAGTTTATTGAAGTTTTGATGTTGAAAACTTTGTAGTATCCACTCAGGGTTTTGATTTCCTCAGGTTAGATGGAGAGCTGCAGTTCAGCAGTGTTCACAGAACGGCAGCCATCTTTGAATCCCGAGGCCTATTCTAACAATATTGCCTTTCAATGTATGGCTACAGTCTGACTCTGCCAATGCCCTGCCTTTTAGCTGAATAACCAGTGGAGTCATTTGTCAAAAACAAAAATGACTGGCAAAGCAACTGAATGATGCCATCTTATGTGATGAAATGATCACTAACTAGCATTTTCTTACTGCTAAAATAAATTACAACCAAAGGAATCTGAAAAAAATGGCAATGCTAAAGCAAATCTGACAGCAAAGAGGATTGAGGCAGTTAATGAGCTGCTTCATGTAGTCTAGAGTTTGATTTCCTCAACATCCATTTCCCTACAGTATGAATCTGAGTAAGTTACATTATAAGAACAGCACTCTGGAAAATTGGACAAGGCTCAGCAACAGTCTACAGGACAGACTGTGTGCCTAGTAATTACCCATGAACCTAACCGTGAATGCCATGGAAGTCCTACTAGTTTCTCTTCTTCTAGGGTTACTGTAATTTGCTGTGGCACCATAACTTCTTTTTTTGAGTGTCTGCTGTTTTGTGTTTGCAAATAACAGTGTCCAATCTTATCTGGTGGAGCAGTCACTGGTAGATTAATAGCTGGTTATCTGGCTGCTACTTGGTACCATATAACACATGACGGTAAAGCAGGCAAGAACAAATATAGCAACACTAATGTAGATTGTAAAGATATGGTCAAAGATGAAGAAGGAAAATGTTCTGCTTAGTTTCTATAGAAGCAGACACCAAGGTAGATAGTGATAAATTCCTGCTGAGGAGGTATTCGATTGTCTGGTCTATGAATGCTTCCCTGAGACCCATTTAATCTCAGCCAACTAATAAAAATATGCTTTAAGACTTTGCAGATTCTGATCCTTCCTGATGTTATAACCATTTCGGTCCAAAGCTTTCATTCAGTCAACTGAGTGTGAACAAAGGACTTTGGGGAAATGGCCTTCAATTACTTACTTACTTAACCACTTTACAGAACAATTGGCTGGACTGCGTGCATATGCATTTGGCTAGAAGTGGGGAGACTTAGACAGACATGATCAGAGCTGTAGGAAGGACAAGGCAGTCAGAACTCTTGCCCAATGTTCCATTTTTTTTGAGGCTGCCAATCAGGAAACTAATTTTATATATATATATATATATATATATATATATATATACATACATATATATATATATATATATATATATATATATATATTTTTTTTTTTTTTTTTTTAAGTGTTTATTTTCATTAAAAATGCTTGTTATTTTTTGGAGGAGTACTCTTCTTTGCCTCCCTTCAGTATGTCAAAAGACTAAAGATATCAAAGGGATCCTCATCTGCCCTTACTGGTACTTCATAACTAACAGTAGCATTAACACTTCCAAATGGAGAAGAGCAAGGACCTAACATATTCTTTCACAAGTCTGGTAGTACAAGACAATGTTTTATGCAGTAGCAAATTTACAATAAGGATGTTTATTTGATTTTAGTATGGGTTTTCATTCCACATGGATTTCTGTATACTGTTAATTATATTCTGTTGGTCTTCCAGATATTGATATGTTTTCTGGTGTCTGTATTATTACAATGTACTCCTCTGCTGGCTTTTCTGAAATTTACTCAGGATTAATAGTAAAACACTGAGCTTTTTACTCTGCACAAGCAGTATACATGAAACAAAGCAGGCTAAGAAGTGTGTGTGTGTGTGTGTGTGTGTGTGTGTGTGTGTGTGTGTGTGTGTGTGTGTGTGTGTGTGTGTGTGTGTGTGTGTGTGTGTGTGTGTGTGTGTGTGTGTGTGTGTTTGAAGGGAATGTGTGTACATTTTCTTTACAAATTTTTGGTTGTATACAAATGAAGGTGCTGCATTTATATTACTACTGTTTTAGTTAATTATGTCATGCTTAATTGGTGGTATTATTCAGTAAATATAAAATTACATGGAATCACTTATTAGGCTGTACTACATAATTTGCAATGATGGGAACTGGGAATGGGCATCATACTTGTGCATATATGCTAATGCCAATGCATTTCATAAAATACTGTTACCTTTTCTCATTAAGTTTGCAGGTAATTATCTTTCCTAATATAAAAAAACATATTCTTTACAGAGCCTCATAATCATTCCATGTGTATGAACAGTACATTAGCTGGGCAACAACTTACTATATGTCTAAATAGTGCATTAGCAAGCATCCATACAGCACTATATTGTGAGTCTGAGCATTACATTAGTTAGCACCCAGGCGACATCTTGACAGCTTATGTTTGTTTGAATACTGCATCAGTTATCACCCAGGAGTAGGAAAGGTAGGAATTCTGAAGCTCCAAGTGTTATGTCCAACAGTTTTAGGAGTATAGCACAGGTACTATGGCAGATTTAACTTCAGATTTAAATGAACTTCGGGGGGGGGGTTGAAGTGACAGTTAATATTAATAGGTACGTAAAGCTGTTTCATCAGCCATCACAATTAGAAGCTATTTTTACAGTGCTAACATTTTGCACTGCTTATGGGAAATTAATAATCACTGCAACATTTAGGCAGTGGCAATCCTGCAGTGAGTGGGAGGATCCCTTTTAGAAATGTGGCAAAATAAAATGCTATGTGTGTAGCTTTGCAGCACTTTCTGCACTGGGCACCTTAGACTGTGTGACATTGACTACAGTACATTAAATAATCCCAAGGGCTGGCATTACTGCCATCTGTTCAACTTTTATTTTTAGGTGAATTCATTCATTCATTCTTCTATTACCAACTTTATATGTTCAGCTCTGTAGGGGACTCTATACTTATTCTGTCACTTAGTTGTGGATGCCAGAAGATGCTGAAGGTTGGGAAAATAAGGGGCACTTATAGATCTAAAAAGGGCAATTGTTAGCCTTTTTTAAAGTAATCTCATCTAGAAACTTCATCTATATGCTGTGTTTAAAATATATTGATGGCATATTTTGTCATTAGAAGCAGGAACACTGTTGTTTTCATTTTGCAGGTACTTGCAGACATAATTATAGTAAGAATAATATTTCTCTGTCCCATATACATTATACTACACAGTTCTCTCATCCCAGAAACAAAAACAGTTATTTACAGGAAAACAATACACACTGTGACACCCTACCACTGGATCACTAATCAGGGAGCCTCAATCCTCACCACTGGCACCAGTGGGGGACATACACTGGGAGGATGACAAGTTACACATAGTATTTCCAGATGCAGCACTCTGCATCAAGTGCAATTTCCCTTGAGAGCACACAGAGACCACAGTCAGTCCAGGGCTGGTTTCTCTCTCCAGATCCCCAGTAAGACTCTTCACTGGCACAGCTATAGAGTTGAGATCACAGCTGAGTGGACAAGCCAGCACCCTCTCTGTCCAACCAGTGCTTTGTGTCCCTGCCCAAGTATCTGACACACACACACTCTTTGAGGTTTGATTTATATACACAAGCACACACCTGGGAAAGGCTGGAACAGGTTTACTAGCTATGCCCCTTCTGCCCAGACTATAAGGTAGTTTTCACTGCCACCAACCACTCCTTATCACCTACTTTAAGGCCCTTAACAAAGGGTGTCCAATCTTACTGTGCAATGTTACTGTTATTACAAATGGTAAGAAATTGAGATGAAGGCAATGAATAAAACCAATAACCAAAAGAAATTGCCTAGGCACCACAATGAGAGCTCGCTGGTTTCCAGCTGAGTTGCGAGCTCTCATTGTGGTGCCTAGGCAATTTCTTTTGGTTATTACAAATGGTAGTTTGACCAAGAGCAAGGCTATTAGGAGTGGCACACAGTGTCACCAAATAAATATGGAAGTAATCTCAGAACTTAAATATCTCTAGGCAGATCAGCCACAATGAAAGGTTTAAATATATTTAATAATAAATCATAAAAGAACAAAAAATACTCAGTATATAATCACAGTGACATTAGAGTTCAAAAACAGAAAATATTTAAAACAACATTGCAGGACAGTCTCGAATAAGTAAAGAAAAGCATGTAAATTAAGCTTTGCTGTATTCCTAACTGTATCTAAGAGAATTACTATACCCTAATAACTTACTTTCTGTAGAGCAAGTAAGTGTGTGGTGAATGGATCTTGATGTTGTTAGGTCCAAGACAGAATATAGAATGCTGAGTCTCTCTCAGAGAGTTCTCAAATATCTGAAATATTACTGCTGGGAAGTTTGCAGAATGACATCATTTCTTGTCATCTGACTCTATCCCAGGTTAAACCCTCATTGCTGAAAGCTAGCAGTATTTTGCATCCACATGTGAAAATGCACAGACCTCAGATCTTTGGCAAATTGTGGAAGTCATAAAAAATAAAACACTTCCAAGACAATACAAAAAGCTCCCTAGCTTTAGACACTGTGTCTCTTGCTGCTCTGAAAATGAAAGATAACAACTTTTTATGGCCTGGCCATAAAGTAATTTAATTTCAGCTATTTTTCTAAAGTTAACCTTCTGTATTAAGTTTCCACTGTTAAGGTATATGCATCTAAACAGTTACAACTGTTGTATTCCAGTAGGGCACGTTGTGGTCATATTTCAAGCACTTTGCAAATACCTTCAATTAGTTTGATATACACATGACATACAGTTCTAATACATATCTTGCATACATCATGTTGATATTCACAAATGGCATATAATTATTTACACAATTCCAGATAGCTGGGCTGGTAGTATCTCCTTTCATGACACGCACATTAGTGTATTCCATTAATTACATAAACATCACTGTCTACTTCCATGACTTGCTCTGCAACAACTTTCTGAAACATGTCAGATGCTGATGAAATGCAAAATGTTAATTTTAAGTGATCTATGCCTTCCATACAGATGAAATGAAAATCCAGTAGTATTCCACTGTGAAGCAGTCAGTGTTATCAAGCTGAATCATGCAATTAGTGAGGAGCAGGACTTACAAAATTTAAGATTACCAGGACAAATTTCAAACATCAGGACCTATGGTGCACCTGACTATTATCTACAGGACACCTTTGTATGGCCAGGCCTTCTCACACAGAAACAAGATGCCAGTAACTAGTCTTAAAAGTTTGGATTTGAAAGATTAGTGTTCTAGTCAAAAGACTATTTGATAGTAGAGATTTTTCTCAGTTTTTTATAAGGTTAACTTGGGGGGATTGATGTCATGTACTTTTGGATATGTTTTCATTTCGAGATTACCCTTTAGAACTTTTGGATAATTTCTTTAATGAAATAAGCATTAAAAGGGAACGAGGTTTGATCGTACCAATTTTGAATTATCGTAACAATATTATTTCGGTAATTAGTAACCATGAACAAAAAATATCAACAGGTAACAAAGACTATATTTGTTCTTTTGTTACTAGGTTTAGTGTAGATCATCAATTTTTATCTTACATCTTAAATAAGAACTGGCACATTTTCCAGGGTTTCGATGGAATTATGGAAAAATTAGGCTCCAAACCTAGCATTGTTTTTAGAAAAGGGTATACGTTTAAACAACTGTTAGAAAAGAAAGGACAAAGTACCAAGAAAGAAAAGGCTATAGGAATGAAAAAATGTGTATTTTGTTCTCAATGTTCACTTATTAAACTAGTAAATAAGATCAAAATAAATAATAAATACATCAAAATAGGAGGAAACTTTACTTGTGACATTGTGGGTGTTGTTTATGCAGCTTTGTGTGAGTCTTGTTCTGGTTTTTATATTGGCAAGACCAAGAGAAAACTTAAAGAACAGATGTATGAGCATGCTAGAGACATCAAAAATAAAAACAAAAACAGTGCATTATATAGGCATATTGAGAATAATTCTTCACATTGTTTTAAATTTGTTGTCATTGAAAAAGTCCCACAGGACCCTAGAGGAGGACCTTGGGAAGACTTGTTAGATTTCAAAGAGTTATGTTGGCAGATTAGGTTGAATGCCTTATGTGTACCTGGGTTAAATGATGGTATCTCTTTAGCCAGTTTTTTTAAAACTGCGCTCATATGGAGTGTAGTTACTATCATCATTTTAGTAAACTAAGGCACAATGAATGTTGGTTTTCAGCTTTCTTTGCTATTATTTAATATGCAGTAGTTTTAAGACACATTATTTTTTGTTTTATGTCTTTAAGAGAATTTATCTTGTGGTTTTAAAATGTATCAGTTGGATTTTTATTGGATTATTTTATCACATGACTGATTGAATGAGAGTATTTAACATATACGTGGTCATTGATTCTAGTATTATGAAGAAGTCTTTGTTATATTCTGATGAAAGCCCTAAATAAAGTTGTGTTTTTGCAAAAAAAAAATAAAGTTGTGTTTTTGCACACTTTGATTATGCTTTTTTGAGTGCTCATAGCAAGTTTGGTGATTTGTGGCTGTTATCAGTTTTGTTACATGGTGAAAGTGCTAGGCAGATGGCAGGGGCACAAATTGTACCATGTTAACATGATGAAACCTAATCATGATAGGGAGGCCCTTGTGCTGACCATTTGCAGTGGATTGCAGGAGGAGTCTGAGGGAGATCTGGGGAGTGATCTCCTCAGTGAGGCTCGGGCTGACACCCCGGTGGAAGGTGTAGCAATGTCCCAGCAGCTATCTCCTACCCAGGTTTGAGAAATCCGAGCAGTGTTGCAGGAATTTGGAGGCATGTTCACCGGAAAACCAGGGAGCACTCAACTGGTGCAGCACTAGGTGGATACAGGACCCCAAAGGCCTATCAGGCAGGCCCCTTATAGGGTGCCTGAGAGAGTCAAACAGACTCTGAGGGAGGAGGTACAGGAGATGTTGGAACTAGGGTGATTCAAGAGTCCAACAGTCCCTGGGCCTTGCCAGTGGTACTGGTGCCAAAGAAGGACGGCAGCACCAGGTTCTGTGTGGATTACAGGAAATTAAATAGTCACACAGAGTCGAATGCTTACCCCATGCCTAGGACAGATGAGGCCCTAGAGCAGCTGGGTGGTGCTAAGTATCTTACAACCACTGATCTTACCAAGGGTTACTGGCAGGTGCCCTTGACTCCCAGTGCTAGAGAGAAGTCAGCCTTTGTGACTCCTTTTGGCTTGTATGAGTTCACAAAGATGCCCTTTGGGATGAAGAATGCCCCAGCAACTTTCCAGAGGCTGGTAGATCATATCTTAGCAGGAGCAGGAGGGGTTGCCCTTGCTTACATGGATGATATTGCTATCTACAGCCATTCCTGGCAAGAGCACCTTCAGCATGTCAGGAAGGTGCTGGGCAGACTACAGAGGGCAGGGTTGACCATTAAGCCAAGCAAATGTCAGGTGGGTATGGCAGAGGTCTCCTACCTAGGACATAGAGTGGGGAGTGGTAAGATAAAGCCAGAACCTGCCAAAGTGGAAGCTATTCAGGCATGGCTTGCACCTGTTACCAAAACGCAGGTGAGGGCATTCTTGGGGACAGCAGGGTACTACAGAAAGTTTGTTCCCAATTCTAGTACCATAGCTGCTCCCCTTACAGACCTGACAAGGAAGAACAGGCCAGATAAGGTAGTGTGGACCACAGCATGTGAGCAGGCATTTCAGAAGCTTAAGGAAGCTTTGGGAGGACCCCCTGTGTTAGCCCGTCCAGACTATAGCAAAGAATTTGTTGTGCAGGTGGATGCTTCAAACTATTGGGTGGGGGCTGTACTTGGCCAGATTTCTTCAGAGGGAGAAGAGCACCCAGTGGTTTATCTCAGTTGTAGGCTCCAACCCAGGGAGGAATGCTATGCAGTGGTAGAAAAGGAATGACTAGCCATAGTGTGGGCACTACAAAAACTTCAGCCTTATCTGTATGGAAGAAAATTCACTGTGATGACAGATCATAACCCTCTAACATGGTTAAACAAAGCCAGTCAGCAAAATGCCAAGTTGCTAAGATGGAGTCTGGGGTTGCAAGCATATGATATGTCAGTGCAGCACCGCAGTGGGAGTAGCAATGCCAATGCAGATGGGTTCTCAAGACAGAGAATGGGGTGAGGTACACCCAGATAAACCTGACACTCTCAAGCGATGTTTCTCAAGGGGAACTTAAAAAAATTGCTTGAGTTCCCGGGGGGGAAGAGATGTGATGATTAGGGAGAGATGGGCGAAGGCTGCCAGCCTAGTCAAATAGAATTTGATATAGAATTCTGGCATTTGTAAATAAATGTAAAATACAGGCATGTTTCTTGAGTGTAAAGAATACTGTGAAATGTGGAACTGCAAAATATGTGACAACATTGCACTCTACTGGCCCAGTGAAGCATGTTGTACCCTTTCATGTTAGAATTTGGCTCCAGGGTGGTTGGATGAAGATTTCATGCCCATTGTTTTAAGTTTAAAGTTTATGACTATAATTTAGATGTGGAAGGTGCTTTATTGCTCTGGTTTCTGCTAGCATATACATGTGAAATGTCTTCTATTGTACGTTTCTGTGCAGGTGTTAGATTGCTAAATAATGCAGTTTGTTTGCCTGGGAAAACCTAAGTGTCAAAAATGATGTAATTTGGGGAGGGACCCAGCAAACATGTTTGTTAGTAATGTTTAAATACTATTTCTCACAAGAGACTAAAAGTATTTTGACTTTGGACATCTAACTTACCAGCACTCTGCCTTATGCTCACATGTAAGTTTTAGCACTGTGATTTCTTGTAGGAATAGTTAAAGCTAGTAAAGATTAATTAGTTATTTCTCTTTGAAATCAGATCTGTCCTACTGTATTATTTTAAGTTTCTGCATGATCTCTGAAATCTTAGATATCTCTGTGGTGTAATAGTTTTGTCTTGTGTTTTAATTATTTATTATTAAATATTTTTAAAACATTCTACCTGTGGCTGATTTGTATAGAGATAAGCTCTAGAGTACATTGCATATTTATAGAGGTTATTGTAATAGGCCGCTCTAAAGTAAGCCTTGACTGTTAGTCATACTACCATTGGATAATAATATTGCACAGTAATAATTGGACACCCTTTTAAGGGCCTTTTAGTAGCTGATATTATTAACTGGGTGGTGGCAGTAATTACTACCATATAGTCTGGGTAAAGGGGCACAGTTGGAGAATCCGTGTCAGCCTTTCCCATGAGTGTCTGTGAAGTTGTATAAATAATTATCAAAGTGTGTGTGTGTGTTGTGTCAGCTACTTGGCAGGGACACGAAGCACTGGTTAGACAGAGAGGGTACTGGAGGTTTTAGCTTGCCCAGTTAGGCTAAGACCTGGACCCTATAGCTGTGCCAATGGGGAGTCTTATTGGGGACCTAGTGAGCAAGGAAGCAACCAGCCCCAGACTGACTGTGATCTCTGTGTGCACTTAAGGGAAATTGTACTTTACTGTGTGTATTAGTTATCCTTTCCTCTTCTATGAGACAACCTCCCTGGTGTTAGTGGTGAGGATTGAGGCTCCTTGATTGCTGGGCCGGGGCACGGTCGTCACAGTCGTATTCTAGCTGAGATAGGAAAATGCATTTTCCTATTATGATTCTAGAGGGTTTTGAGACAAAATGAGAGCTTTTGCTCCACCAAAAAAGTAGTATGCTTATTTTCTTTCTTGTTCTGTAAAGAGATGTTGAGAATAGGATCTAGCCAGTGTCCAAGCTATTTCAAAGCATTAAGTGTTTTTGATAATGGCATTACTATGGTGAATGATTTGAAGTGTGGAGTCAGCTTTGCTTAGTTTTTGTTTATCCTGCAGAGTATATTTTTTGTTTTGAATGAACTGAGTACAAATTTCTTAAACTTCCTGACATGTTGCTTACAATTTACAACTCTAAATTTTTCATATCTCAGTTCCCCATAAATTTTCATTATGAAAATGTTAGTGATAACAGGGTGTCAGTTAAAAAAATCCACATCTAAGACTACCAACCTATCCTTATAGATTTCACTGCAATGCAAAACTGAATTTGATTACATCACTTTAGTTACTCCACAACAGCAAAAATATATAATTTACAGTTTTACACACATACACACACACACACACACACACACACACACACACACACACACACACACACACACATGCAATTAGTGAAAATAAGTAGAATTTTAAGTAGAATTTTTATAACGTGATATGACGTAATGACAAATCAGCAAAAATGTTTTGAAAAACAGTACTGTTTCCCACATACTCTATACAAGTTAAACTCTTCACAAACGATAGAAAGTGAATCTAATGAAAAGTGTAAAACTGTGGCAATGAAGGACTAAGACCAAATTCATATGCTACATCTATAAAAAACATCATGTATTAATCACCCTATTACATTTCATTCTGAAACTTTCAAGCTGTCTCACCATGGTGCACAGGCACAAAATGCAAGCAGAACTGTTCGTCTAACCATGGGAACTTCAGTGCAGCACAATGTTAAATTTGCCAACACCAATGTACTTCCATAAATTATGAATTTATATTTATAGCAGGTTTTAAAAGTAAAGACATTTTTTGATGCAGCATATTACATGTTTTACTTATGATATAATAACAATGCAGTAAAGCACAACTGTAGGCCATTGCTGCCTTTTGTATACTGAGCAAAAGTTCAGCACAACAGCTACACACATATATATATATATAAATATATACATACATATATATATATATATATATATATACATATATATATATATATATACACACACAGATACACACGTATATCGTATATATATATATATATATATATATATATATATATATATAGATGTATGTGTATATATATATATATATATATATATATATATATATATATATATATATAAATATACACATGTGCAGTCTGTAGGCATAATAACAAAAGGTGTTTTTTATAATAAAACCACCTGTACATAGCCAAGACTGTGTTGCATATCTGCTGGCCAATAAAATTAACTCCAGTTGTATCCATTTATCACCACAAATCACATCCCAGAAAATACCTCCCAGCATTTTTACACCAACAATCACTAGACAGCAGGTCCATCCTGCACTAGCTAAGTCCTAGAACAATGCCTAAGTGGGCCCTAATAATATCTCTAGATGCTTCCTGAATAGTGTGAAACATGACCTGTCAGGCCTACTAGAATCACTAACCATATCCTGCAGACAGGTTTCATGGCAAATGAATGGAGGACTGTAACTGTTATTCCTCTACACAAGGACGGGACCTTCTGTGGACTCATGGAATTACAGACTCATAACTATGACTAGTCTCATGTGCAAGGCCATGGAAAGAATTATCATGTATCTAATAAACAATGTCATTGTAAACTTGAAGACATAGGACCCTACCCAGTTTGGTTTTGTCACAAGCAGGTCATGCTTACTAACCTGGTAGACTTCTTTGAGAAGGTCACTAAAGCTATGGATGAGGACAACAGTACACACTGCCTACATCGACCCAGCCAAAGAGTTAGACATAACACACAAACACACTGCAGATAAATGTACAGAATTAGGTATAAGCCCATATGTCACCCAACCGATAGCCAGTTGGCTCAGTGAAAGGATGCAAGAAGTTAGGATAGGGGAATTCACTTCCCCAAACATGCCACTCAATAGCAGAGTCCCACAGGAATTATGTTGGGCTTACCTTTTTGGCATCGACTTCTCTGAAGTGAAGGCAAAAGTCAAGGACCTCTGGCTGACAAAGTATACAGATGACTGCAAATTGGGTCTGGTTACTGAATTCCCTAAGGACACAGATACCTTTCAAGAGGCCCTAACACAGACAAACAATTGTTCCCAGAGCCATGGACTAAAACTCATGGTAAAAAATGCATAATGATACCCTTTGGAAAGATGATCACACATGGAAATTACCATATTATACAGATGGCCATGGCTGCTTACAATATAGCCTTAAAGTCTGAAGTACTTTAGCAGTGCCTTAGTATGACAAGAGTTTTAAGTATGGAGGGGTTAATGCAGTGGGAATAGGAAAAGTGTCAGTAAGAGGGAGCTAATGGGTTGATTAGGTTATGTGATGAGATATACCATTGACATTTTACCATTTTCTGGATGTATATTTTCATCTGGGAACAGAATTTTTGGTAAGAGTATAATCCTTTAAAAGATCACCTAAGCGTTCGGTCTTCTAATATAGACCCTTGTTCCTCTCTACTTGACTCTCATCAAACCAATCAAACTTAATGCACCCTTCAGCAAGTACCTGACCAGGCACTTGCAACAGCTTGACAGACCACAGAGGTTACTCATAAAAAAAATACAGGGAGGAAACAACAAGTCCTGTGGAGACCATGTCAAGGCCCTATCCCTGTCATTGGTCTCCTGCAAACTGTTGAGCAGTGATCTATGCCCAGCCTACAAGGCATCCCCTTATCCCACAATGATGGATTTGCTGCACATCTATAAAAGAAATAGTATCAGAAATACCCATTCTAAGGGCCTAAACATTGTCTGTGACATAAAAAAGACATGTTGGAGGGACAAGTATGTGTCTTAAAGATCAGCCCTCTCTGGAACAGGCTTCTCATCCATGTGAAGCAAACCTCATCTTTAACCCTATTCAAATGTAATTTGGACGAATGGATGGGAAAATGCAATTTTTACCCCTGGTTTGGCACCTATGTCCATAATGGTCATGGGTAGCCTGTGAACACTTGATATGTACAACCTTATATAATAACTGTAACGTTGAATTTGAGGTAAGCTTGGCAAGACTTACATGTTTCTTAGGTCAATAGCCTAGTTACCACTTATGAAACTATGAACTTATAAAATTCTTAAATTAAGTGCCCATACTTTGCTGGAATAAGAGTCTTCCTTTACAAAAATACATAACTCTAGGACAAAACAGTCTAAATTTCTTTCATTTTCAAAAAAAATAAATTTTTATTTAAAATTCTTTCAGTGCTTCTTAGTTCTGCCTGCTCATTTTTGCAAATTCTAAATTCATTTAATTCAAGAAACCCAATTCAGATGCATCCTCAATCATTTCATCAGTGAACAAAGCATGGTGATACATTTCACAGAAGTAGTGTGTTCTGTGTATAGCAAATAAATGAATTTTTTTTATTAAATAAGTCACCTGTAACTATTTTAGATGTAGTATTTTGTATTCTGCAACTAGAATGTGTTTACTTCAAACAGAGCTGGTTTTACATTAGCTGGGGCCCAGGGCAAAGGTTAAGGGTGTTTTTGTTTTTCTACTGAGCCTGGGTTTAACTTCCCCTTATACAGCTGGGAGTCTATAGGCCACCAGATTTCTAGAAGCTCTGGGGGTCAAGATGACGTATGATGCCTTTGTGTCATATTTTTAAAGTAGACAACATAATCTAAAATATATGCATGCCTGTCAAAATAAGTAAAATGTGCATATTTTGGCACACCATGAAAAATGACAGAAGGTATCACCTTTTCTGATATTGTTTCTCATTCAAAAAATATAAAAGTAATATGCTTTAGATACATAAAAGGTTTGTTAGTCTGAAAAAAAATGGAAAGTGTACATTTGCTAGAAGCGTCATGGCAACAAAACACACTAATGACGATATATGACTACAGAAGGTATCTAGCAATGAGTATATGGTGATTTGTTGAAGTGCATAAGCATCCACACTCAGGTGATCAATGCCATCATTTAAAAAAATCACTACAATGGAAACCACAAAATAAAATAATAACTGCAAAAGGAAACAGCTTCCTTTTGTGATCTGATCACCCACTCCTCTGCTCCACCTTACTAATGCATGCTAATCCTAACCCTGCCCCTAACCTAAATCCTGTACCTTGGGTTCAGAAACAATACTGAAACTTTAGAAAAGCCTTTTACCAGACACTTAGACACATACAAACTCATACAGATACAAACATACACACATAAACACAGACAGACACACAAGCTCACCAGAATGCACACATGCATGGGCGCCACACACACACACACACACACACACACACACACACACACACACACACACACACACACACACACACACACACACACACACTCACACACACACACACACAAATTCCAACACACATGCACAGCACTACATCAATCCCTGTACTTATCCTTTACTCTAACCCTAACTCACGTAAACTCACACAAACACTTACACCCCCTAATGACAGAACACAGAACTTTCAAAATATATAAAACTTTCCGTATTTGTTTCTGAACCCATACTTACCTTACTCGCATGCATTTGGTTTTATTTTAATCCACAGTCTTTAGATTTATGTGAACAAATCACTCAACAGCATGTCAGTATTATTCCCTCCATCAACAAAACTCCAATTTGACAGAGGGACTGACACCCCTAGTAATATAGCATTGCATCTCTGTAACCATACGAAACAGTACAGTAAACTTGTCTGAATAAGTCATAGCAGCTACAGAATGCACTTTGATGGTGATTCTGGGTATAAATGCACATACACAACTTATCTTCATATCACGTGTTTTACTATATACAAGTGTAAATTGGGCTGCCATAATTCCAGTGACAGCAAAAATCCTTATTAAGGTAAAATAAGTATGATTTGTAATGCTGATGTAATGACACATTTGTAAAACATTTTAAGTCATTATTGTCAGCATACTGAGCATAAGTTCAATATGATATATTCAAATGCAAAGACAGACTAATGCTACATGTCAGAATGTGTCACTAAACGCATATGGACTAATGCATACGGTGCCTTAAAAGGTAATTTCTCAGTCCCCCTTTGTAATTTTGTTATGAAACTTTCAGGCATTAACAGGCATGTTCAGCTAAAAATGCATCTAACAATGCTGTTCTTCTTCCTGGTCCACTGTATTAAAAGATGGTACCCTGGCTGCAGCCCAGATAACCTAAATTTAATTAGCTGCTCAGGTGATAAAAGAATTAGGCAGGTAAGGGGTGGAAAGGAATAGTAACTGTGAGCTTATCCATTAAGGAGAGAAAGAAGGATTACTGCCTGTGATCTAATACATCCATAGGGATGAGAGCAGTGCTTATAACAGATGGCAGGTTGCTGTTTGGATTAGTGAGGCTTGAGTTAGCTAACCTTGTACACATCAGTAGTTTGATCTATTTAAGTTTCCCTTCCCCTCACCAGCACAGAATCCCTTAGTGATTACGTGGATGGTGCTAAACTGGGACATCCTGATCTTCTATTCAGCCCTACTTTGTTTACATTCAGTGATGGTCTCTCTGTACCCCAAGAGCGCAAGTTGGATAAGTGTCAGGAAGATGTTAAAAGTGGAAGACTGAAGACAAACTACATGACATGACTGACTGCTGAAAGCAGCGGGGGACAAAAATCTGCCCATAGGGCTTTCTGTGCAGCATACTTGTAATCATCATTCTGTGGTTATTATCAAATGCTTATGCCTGCATCATGTGTGTTTGTGTGTGTGCATGCATGTATGCAATTTATATATGTTATGTGTGATCAAAAATCAGCTAATTGCACATGCGTGTGCAAGATCACCTTACAGCAGGGATCTGGAATTTGCCCTTTTCCCAGTATAGTGTGACCTCAGAGTTGGTACATATATATATATATGGTTCTACTTTGATTCACTGAAAACTCATTTCACTGAATTTCAAAACGCTCACACCAAATCGCTGAAAGCTCATATCACTGAAAACTCATTTCACTGATTCACATTTCACTGAATCTAAGTACTGTTGGGCAAATAAAATGTATATGCCCTTTTCCCCACTGTAGTGCAATCCTGGAGTTAGTATATATAGTTAGGAGGGTATGGGGGCACAGCCCTCCATATTGGGGGTATTGGGGACATAGCCTCCTACCTACTTTTGGTTTTATATTGTTAGCTTTCAGTGAAATGAGATTCATAAATATAAAAGCTAAGTAGATGGGGGCTATACCCCCCACACCCCCTAACTATATATACTAACTCCAGGATCACACTTCAGTGGGGAAAAGGGCATATACGTTTTATTTGCCCAACAGTACTTACATTCAGGGAAATGTGATTCAATGAAATGAGTTTTCAGTGATTTGAGCTTTCAATGATTTGGTGTGAATGTTTTGAAATTCATTGAAATGAGTTTTCAGTGAATCAAAGTGGACCCATTAGCAGGGTGTATGTAAGTCAGGGGTCCTTAAAAAAAATGTGTTTTTTCCTTTTTTTGATATTTGTGCTTAATTAGGTAAGGTTCAACCAAGAAATATCTATCCATAGATAGAGAGATAGATACATAGATAGGTAGATATACAGATACATATGTATATATTTATATGTGCAAGTATGTGTGTGTGTGTGTCTGCTTGAAAAAGTATGTTATCAATAGCCGATGTGCTGTATGTGCTGTTATATCTATGCACGTTCCATTGATGCTAACATGTTGTGTACACACATTATCAAAAGAAAATATGAAGGGAATTTACACCAATTGCAAAAAGAAAGCATACAGACTTCTTTTGGTCAAAACAAACAACAAAAAAAAAAACAACTAGACACTTGTTTTATGTAGAGGAAGTTACTCTCGTCTCCCTCACCCCAACATGACAACTTTGTCCCTACATCCCCTAACTTAAATATACTTTCTCCATATTCACACAACCGTGGAAAAAGTTGAAACTGCCTTCAACATTTGTCAATGTTGAGTGACTCAATCACTTTAACCAGAAAAAAAATGAAGGGCACAAAATTGATGTAGAATCACCAAAACTCATGACTGATAGAAAACATTAACAAGCTAAAACAGCTTTTTAGCACACATTCACACACACACACACACACACACACACACACACACACACACACACACACACACACACACACACACACTTTTCTACTTATATATACAAACTCTAAGATAGTACAACAGTTGGGAAAAAGGTAAATTCCCAGTCTCCACTATACCACGACCTCCAACAAACTAATGCAACATTCTGAGAATGTATGACTATCCAGTTGCTTATGCTGACATGAAAAACATTTGATATTCAGAATGTTTGACTAAATTAATGTTAAACATATTATATACCATAAACTACTTATCAACTTCACCAAGATCATAACTATGCTTTTTGGAACTCCACAGAAAATTCATAAAGCACCTGACTCAGTTATTATCGTTGACCTATGCAACGATTCCAGAGAGACAACCTCCATCCTAAAATATCAAGGACTATGGCTTGATCTGTCACTAAATAAGAAGTTATGTACCTACCATAACGTTCCATGTTAGTTGTCTTCTCTCGCCTTCTTTCTTGCTTGATGGGTTCGGAGCCGATCCTCGGCTCCGACTCGGCACTTGCTTTAGCTCGAGAACTCCTTTTACCAGCTCGAGGCAGCCCCATATCCCATGATGCAAGGCAGTAAGTACCCAGATCTCGTTTGTTGACAAAGGGCAATAACACCAAGCATAAAATACTTCCCAAAGGAAGAAGAAACTTACAGATGGAAAAAGGACCAGGTCTGAATGGTCTTTAGCATAAGAGTTTCTTATACAAGGTCTGTCCAGGCCAGGGGGAAGGAGGGAGGGTCGCAAGAAAGAAGGCGAGAGAAGACAACTAACATGGAACGTTATGGTAGGTACATAACTTCTTAATGTTAAGTTGTCAATCTCGCCTTCATTCTTGCTTGATGGGACCGGCCCCTAGCACCTCTATCCTGGGTGGCTCAATGGAACAAACTCTTGAGGACTGTAGAGCCAAAACTGGCTCTGTCCCTGGAGGCCAAGTCCAATTTGTAATGGGAAACAAAAGTGTGAGGAGTGGCCCAAGTGGCTGCTGCACAAATAGTGTCCAAAGGTAGTCTAGCTTGAAAAGCTGTAGAAGTAGCTAAACTCCTAGTTGAATGTGCTTTAGGTTTTGAGCACAGCTGTTTTCCCTGATCGTATAAATTTCAGTGATGACCGAAGAAAGCCATCTGGACAAAGTCACTTTAGAAACAGGAAGGCCTTTTTTATTATCCGCATAGGAAACAAAAAGTTGATCAGATTTTCTAAATTTTTTTGTTCTGTCCAAATAATATCTAAGCTGACGGTGGACGTCAAGACAATGTAGTTTTTGTTCAGCTCTATCTGAATAATTAGGAAAAAATACAGGGAGATCAATGGATTGATTCAGATTGTTCTTTGAAGCGACCTTAGGTAAAAAGGATGGATTGGTTCTCAAAGATACTCTGTCTTTGTGAAAAATCAAATAGGGGGGTCGAACCGAAAGAGCATGAAGTTCAGACACCCTCCTGGCAGATGTAATAGCCACTAGGAATAAGGTTTTCCAAGAAAGATATTTCAGGGAACAAGAAACAGCTGGCTCGAAGGGGGGAAGAATCAAGGATGTCAGCACTAAATTTAGATCCCACTGAGGAGGAGGATTCCTGATTGGAGGCTTTAGTAGGAAAATTCCTTTCAAGAAGGCCCTGCAGAGCCTATGGGACATAATATTATGATCTGCTATCCCGACATGAAAATTAGAAATAGCAGCCAATTGAACTCTGACTGTGGAAGAAGAGGAGCCTGCATGAAAAATCTCTGCTAAGAAGTCCAGAACTGCCTGAACAGGGCAAGTAAAAGGATCAATATTTTGGGCCTTAGCCCAATAAGAGAAACGTTTCCATTTGCTTGTGTAAATCCTCCTGGTAGAGGATTTAAGTGAAGTTACAATGATATCTCTAACTGGGTTAGAGATCAAAGGAAGCCTGGCTAAGGAAGGAAGTGGAGCAACCATGCTGTGAGGTTGAGAGAAGGGATTGACCGATGCAGCTGACCCGATTGGTGAATCAGAAGATCTGGCACTGGGTCCAGATGCCACGGCTGCACCAAAAGGTGATGATGGAGGAACGGGAACCAAACTTGTCGAGGCCAGTAAGGGCAATGAGAATCAATTTGGCTCTCAAACGGTAGCTTTCTGGATCACCTGAGGGATCAGAGGAAATGGAGGGAATGCATAAAGAAGTCCCTGGGGCCAATCCTGGGTCAGAGCGCCTCTGGGGGATGGCCAGAAAGACGGAAGAGGGTCAAGAAGTCTGGACATTTGCTGTTTTGGGGAGTAGCAAAAGATCGCAACATGGACGACCCCATTCCAGAAAAATCTCTTCCGCTATAGATTGCTTGAGAGACCACTCGTGAGGCATGAGGATAGCTCTGCTCAATCTGTCCGCTATAATGTTGGTTTTCCCAGGGATATGCGTTGCTACCAGAAACCGATGAGAGGAGATCGCCCATTGCCAAAGTCTGAGCGCTTCTCGACACAAGGGGTAGGACTTGGTTCCACCCTGTTTGTTGATATACCAAACTACAGACATGTTGTCTGTGTGGACTGCAATTGTCCCTACGGGAAGAAAGTCGTTGAGGGCTTGCAACGTTAAAAGCACTGCTCTCATCTCCAGGACATTTATGTGCAGATGGTACTCGAACGGTTGCCACGTCCCCTGAACCATCGTGCCCTGATAATGACCCCCACCCGATCAGGGAGGCATCCGTGGTGACAGTGGCTATCGGGGACGGAGGTACAAAGCACCTGCCTTGGTGAACCTGAGACGATGTGATCCACCAAGCAAGATGTTCTTTGATGTTTGTGTCACCAGAATCTGGTGACGCATTGGGAGTTGCTGGTATGACCACTGTGTGAACAGCATCCACTGAATGAGGCGCATGTAGAACCGAGCCAGGGAAGAAGAGTAATGGCCGCAGCCATGAGACCTAATACCTTTAGAACCATTCTGGCCTGTACTTTCTTGCTGGCCAGAATGATCCTGACATGAGTCTGAATGTCTGAAACTCTTTGTTCTGTAAGGGTAGCTGACATCCTAACAGTATCTAAGTTTGCGCCTATGAAGGTAATAGACTGGCAGGGCGATAAGGATGACTTTTCAAGTTGATTGAGATGCCTAAATGAGAACACAGGTCTATTGTGTAATCCCTGGCTTGTATAAGCTGATGCCTGGTGGTGGCTGACAGGAGCCAGTCGTCGAGATACGGAAACACCTGGAATCCCTGACGCCTCAGGTGAGCCGCTACCACTGCCATACATTTGGTGAACACTCTGGGGCTGTAGTGAGACCAAAGGGCAGGGCTCTGAACTGGAAGTGACTGGACCCCAGCCGAAAGCGGAGAAATCTCCTGGAGCCGCCTGTGAATTTTGATGTGATAGTACGCGTCCTGAAGATCTATTGAGCACATCCAGTTGTCCTTCTGTAAGAAGGGCAGAATTGACTGAAGAGTGACCATTCGAATCTTGTCTTCCTGACAGACTTGTTGAGTCTGCTGAGATCCAATATTGGTCTCCAGTCTCCGTCTTTTGGGGACCAAAAGAACCTTGAGTAGATTCCGGCTCTGAATGGTCTATTGTAACTGGCTGAATGGCTCTTTTGCAGTAGTTTTGCGATTTCTAACTCTGCAATGTCCCTTAGACCGGTGGTACATCTGGAAGGGAACTTGAGGGAAGGGACTTTCCTCGAAAGGAATTATGTAACCCTTGGATATGATCGACTGTACCCATCTGTCTTGAGTGAGGGAATGCCAGGCTTCTGGGTACAGTGATAATCTTCCCGACTGCCTCCAAGGAGGGACAGCCGGGCAACACCTCAGGGATGCTGAAAGGGCTTATCAGAGAGAGGCTCCCTGTTTCCCTGGTTCTTCGGACCCCCTCTGCCTCTAGAGCGGCCTGTTGTTGTTACCCCTCTGCCTCTAGGGGTAAACTGACCACGTGAATCCGGCGTGACCCCTTGGGATTTACGGAACCACATCTTCCCACCCTTCTGTCCTTTGGGATAAGGCCTAGAAGGGGTGGAAAACGGACTCCAACAGCAGAAAGAGTCTTGCCGTCCTGCTCACACCTGGTCAAGGTTTCCTTCACCTGAGGGCCAAACAAAGCTGACCCATCAAAGGGAGAATTTGTGAAGGACGCCTTAAAGGGATCCAAGAAATCACATAGCCGCATCCAGGCTTGGCGCCTAAGAGCCACACCTGTGCTGCGGCTCTACTCATCCATCCGCAGCAGAAGATATTAGCCGCATGGAGGAGTTAGCAATGGAATTGAGGGTTCCTAGCTGCGAAGCAATCTTTTCTTGGGCCCCTGCAGCTGTAGGATCCTGAACTACTTCTCCCAGCTCCTTGAGGATATCTCTTTGGAGTCTGGTGAAGTGACATAGGTAATTCAGCTTAACGATAGCAAAGGTCGCTGAGGAAAACATCCGCCACCGCACCTATCCATGGTCCTAGAGTCCTTATTAGGAGGATGGACGGGCACGGAAGGATCTGCAAGTTCCTTTTGGTGGCCGCAGCCACCACCATGGCACCAGCGGGGACACCCTTGGTAAGGAATTGTTTGTCACTAGGGGCAGTGATAAATTTAGAAGGCCTCCTAGGGACTGGCTCTACAGAGTCAGGAGCTGCCCACGCCTTCGTGCAATAACCTGCATCAGGGGTCGAAGGCGGAGACACCCAGGAGGTGGAGGGCCGAGATCCAAACGCCTCTAGGTATACTGACTCATCCTCAGAGGGATTGTTGGTGGGCCAGTTTCCCTCTGTTTCAGAAGTTCTAGGATGTCTGAGAAGGAGACATCCTCAGAGGGGATCTAGGGATCCCTCTGACTCATCAAAGTCAGTATCCAAGTGACAGACTCGGGGAGTCTACATGCTTCCTCTTACAAGTCCTCTTCCTAGGAGGATCTCCCAAACATCAGGAGAATCCTCGGAAGAGGGGAAATTCCCAATGGGGAAACCTGAGGCGGAGGATCTCTGGGTCCTGTAGCAAGAGAAGTGGCAGAGATGTCAACAGGTACTATAGAGGGAGGAGCTACGGGAACAGACTGCTGACTGATACCAGTGGCCAGTACACTCTTCATCACCTCGAATGCTCCCCTCCCAGGCAGGTCCGAGAGAACCCGGCCCAAGAGCTAGGAACTCCAGGGGCCACCGAAGGGAAGTCTCCGAGGCAGATGTCGGAGCCGAGCTCACCAAGGCCGAGGCTCCAAGGGGAAGAGCGGGCTTGGACAAGGGTCCGATGCCACTCACCCCCTCGGAGGAGACCATGGAAGCCCGACCACCGAATCCCTCTAAGAAAGAGGAGATAAGAGTAGAGGCTGAAGGAACAGAAGGGGGTATCCGTCCTCCAGCCGTAGCAGTAACCATGCCCGAAGACTCCAACTCCAAACTCTGGGGTAGAGTTGAAGGAGGAACTGTAACGGGGTGTGGACCAACAGTCGTCTGCTGAGACGGACTGTGTAACATTTGGGCCAGTACCTGTGACTTGAGTAATCTACTGACCACTCTCTCTAGGTCATGATCTGACAACCTGGATGACCTTGAAGATCGGCTCCGATGGCTCCGCTCCGATAGAAGAGGCGGCCGAGCCGAAAGTATCGGCTCCAAGGAAGGAGACCTCGACCTCTTCCTGGAATGAGCCATCGGAGCCGATACTACAGATCCTGTCGGCGCCGACTTCTCGGAGCCGACAGAACGTCTCGATGTATCGGCTCCAGCCGGAGCCGATACAGCCACCAAAGTAACGGTGTCGGAGCCGACACCGATGCCTGAGCCACATGGGTGTCGGAGCCGATCGGAGCCGACATCGAAGTGGTCAAAATAGGTTCGGCACCGATAGCCATCGGTGCCGAGTGCTTTGTAAAGCCAGAATAGGCTCCAGCCGGAGCCGATTTCGACTTAGTACGAGTCGGAGCCGAGGCCGCAGGCTTAGGAACAGAAGCCTGGGCCTTAGAAACTCTTGCTGGTTTTGATGGAGCCGACTTAGCCGGAGAGCCCTCCGGCTTAAGAAGGCCCCTAAGAACCAGTTTGTTATGTCTCTCCTGCAGGACTCTCTGGCTGAAGGAGTGACAAATAGCACAGGAGTCCTGCAGGTGAAGAGGGCCCAGACAATACAGGCAAGAAGTGTGACCGTCTGTCAGAGACATCTTCTGACAGCACGAGTCACACTTCTTAAAACCTGAGACCCTCTCCTTTGACATGGTGCCGAAAAACACACACACACACACCAGTCAAAATTAACTTAAATAAAATACCAAAAAGGTATTGTATAAAACCAATACACACACACCCTAACAGGGGATGGGATAGGATTTAAGATAGACTAACTAAAATTAACGGAGACAGGAAATTTCTGTCAGAAAAGGTATAAACTAGAGTTAAAACTATATATATAAAGTTTTTTTGACTAAAGGGGCTTAAACTCACAAAAGTGAACTACTTACCAGGAGCTGGCAAAAAGAAGACCTCCTAAGCGAAGCGGCAAACGAGATCTGGGTACTTACTGCCTTGCATCATGGGATATGGGGCTGCCTCGAGCTGGTAAAAGGAGTTCTCGAGCTAAAGCAGTGCGAATGGAGCCGAGGATCGGCTCCGAACCCATCAAGCAAGAATGAAGGCGAGATTGACAACTTAACATCTTATATTTCCACATAGAGAATGTGAGAGCCAAAATAAAGTCTGTCCTCATCAGGGCTAAATAGATTTCCCTTGTGCCATCCTGAACACCCAGAGCAGCCAGTGGCAAAAGAGTTCTCCTTTCTCAACTTAAATATGGCCTCCCAACTTTTGCATCTACCTCCAAGAAAAACACTGCCACACTCCAGACTATCCCTAACAGCATCTGCTGATTCATTACAAACTCACCTCTCTGTGAGCATGACTATCACCCTAGAAAAAGCCAAATGGCTACCCATAAAACAAAGAACTAACTTACTTTTAGGAACCCATCTCTCCAAACTATTCCAACTCTGCACATTTACTCCCCTTGCAGCTAGACATCATGAAAAAAGATCCTCATATAACCTGAGATACTACTCACAGGCCACACCAACTTTCACTACTACAATTTTGGAACTCCACAGAAAATTCACTAAGAACCCAACATATTAACTATCTTCGACCTGCACAACCATTTCATAGATACAACTTCCACCTTTAAATAGCTAGGACTACAACTTGGTCAGTCACTAAACGTCCATTTCCACATAGACAAACTGAGAGCCAAAATTAACTCCTTCCTCTTCCGAGCCAAAAAGTCTCCCCTTTTCTGTCCCAACCAGCCAGAGCAACCATTGGCAAAGGAGGTTTTTCTTTCTCAACTTGAATATGGGCTCCCAATTTTTGCATTTGCCTCCAAGAAAACATTGCCACACTCCAGACTATCTTAAACAGCATCAGCTGATTCATTATAAACTCACCTCTCTGTGGGCGTCACTATATCACCCTAGAAAAAGGTCAGTTACCCATAAAACAAAGATCTAACCTACTTGTAGGATCCCACTTTGACAAACTACTCCAACTCAACAAATTCATTCCCCTTGCAGCTAGACTTCACAAAAAAAAACTCTTCATACAACCTGAGACACTATTCACAAGCCATACCAATGTCATTACCCTTAGAACCAAACTCCATGGCACTGCACATGGTTACTCTTCTCAGGTATCTATTCTTTGGCAAGCTCACCCCATGGACATTAAGAAAATCAAGAATTTTTCCAAATTCAGAATGCAACACAAAAAGCACTTCTTCAGCCAAGCCAAATGCTCTTGCTTCAACACAGGACATGTCACCTAACCTATCCCCTTTCTGACTCTCTTCTCCTCTCTCAAGATTCACTGAAGATTGACCCACTTTAGAAACTAATGTACAATTGTACATTACCCTCTCTTTGATTGTACATTTCACTGTGCTTGTTCACTGGAATGTATATAAACACGTTTTTCTATGTAATAAATCTGAACTATTCTGTTATTGCTTACATTTCTGTATTTTTATTTTGTGCAATATTTTGTATCTCACCTGAGCTGAGCCAGAAATTGGTCAATACTGATTAATGCACTACCTCAGTAAACAAATATAAATAAGTATAAATATATATATGTGTGTGTGTATATATATATATATATATATATATATATATATATATATATATATATATGTATGTGTGTGTGTATATGCATACATATATATATATATATATATATATATATATATGCATATACATACACACACACACACACACACACATATATATATATATATATACATATATATATATATATATATATATATATATATATATATATATATATGGGATCCCTTCACATTGTCGACACTTCAAAATGCCAAATTTCATATGGCCAAGACCATATGATCAACATTTGAAATGCTGACAATGGGGAACTGGCATTTCCATACAGTGCGGAATGGAAATATTTCCATTCCTGCACTGTAGTCCGATCCGACAATGTGCATTCTGTTGGCGAGCCAAATGGTTACCCATCTAGTAATGTATGGGTTAATCCCCAGCTGGAATAGTTTCTCTATGACACCTGCATGGGAGATTGTGTCAAAGGCCTTGGCTAGATCAAGATAGGCATTATATAGATATCTTATACAGATAATGTTGAAATAACTACATATGAATTAATTTCTCATAAACTAATGCACAGATCATTTTGAAATTATTTATTAATTATTTATTTTTTAATTTATCTCATATATTTATTTATTAATTTATTATCATTTATTAATTATGGTAACAGAGCTGACTATGCCTCATAGTAATAATGGCTATAGATAGAGGAAAGATCTACATAGTAAATACATTCTCCTACAGAGTTGCAGAGGGTGAATATTTTGCTAATGTACATTGCTACTAAGTTACAGGAGTCATACATTTTTTCATACTTGTTCATGACATATTTCTATGTACACAAGTATTAAGTGTTTTTACTTACTTTATTTTGCATTTGTTTACCGGGGCAGTACAATGATTACAACTGACCATCTGTGGGTATTGCCCAGACACTGTAATGTTTACCTCGATTAACTTCTAGTCAATTTCTTAGAAGACCCTTATTCTGCTCTTGTGTAAGTATGAATGATTATAAATGTAACAGCATCATCTGCAACCCCAGTGGTGCTTTGTATAACAGCTTTTTGAAAAAAAAAAACTCACTAAATAGCTTGTGGTTAGTTTCAGCTGAAGCATTCTGGTGGAGCTTCCTACAACCACATATAAATGGTTCCCTTTCAGTCTTAGCACATGTTTCCTGGTAGTTGCTAAATGCTTTAACACCAAAAACAAATGTAAACTCACTACAGCCATACCATTTTGACAGGCATCAACTCACTGACTTATTAACATCAATACTTTTTTTTTTTGCTTTTCACTTCAGTGCTGCGTCACATCTTGTTTCAACAGTTTGACACTTTTATTTCAGACAACTGTGAAAAAAAAACTTTGAAAGACATTGTAACTAATTGCTTGTTCATTCTTTGGTGGCTTAACTTTCCAATATCTTTAATCTTTTCCATCATATGAGTTCAAGCCTTGTGAAGTTACAACATGACCCACATGTGTTAACTTTTTAACTCTGATCTTTCACTTACTGTTACTTAGTTTGAGATTACATTGTCTCAACTATCTTAACAACTGAATCAGTCTTTTGTTATGTTTTTCCCTGGTCACACCTTAGATCAATATACCTCCGGTGATGTTAAAAGAACATACAAGCACTTCACTAATCTACACAGCTACTCTCTTAAACACTTCAGGTGTTAATAAATATATAATCAAAGTCTGAGAAATCTTTATCTTCCAATAGGCTTACTAAAACATACACAACTTGGAACTTTATTCATATATTCACTTATTCACACTCTTACATACTATACTTACAGTTCATAAGTGAAACATTTTTTATGGTCGTGGCCTAACACCTGCATTATTTTCAGTTGCAGTGTAATTTGTGCATGCAATACACTTTAGCAAAATAAATTCTATTCCCACTGTGCTTACATAACCAAACCACTCTAAAACATTTCCTTTTCTCATGATATCTCAGCAATGATGCATGTAAACCTTATTGTGCACATTTTCCAGCGTGTACTATAAGTTCTCGTGCCATTAGCTTGTGACACATTTCCCTGCTGCCAATCAGTCTTTTTGAAAAGTGCCCTAACTCCAACCACCCTGATTCCTGTGCTAACTATCCCTCCTAAAGCCCTAACCCTAAAAACAACTCCAGATTGCTCCCTAAAATCCCATCTTCCCTCCTCTCCCTAATCCTAATCTTCCAAACCCTTCCACTCACTTGCTAAACTCTCCCTAACCCTAATCTCCTGAGTACTCCCTAAATTTAAAATCCCCAACCTTGGCTAACCATAATCCTGTTCTAACTCCCAGTTGTCGACTACCCCCCTTCCCTAACTCTGTGCTAACTTTGTCACTCCTTAAACAGAATCCTCTGCCCTCCCTAACCCTAATCCTGCACTCACTCCTGATCACTCCTTAAACCTAAAATCTCTCTCCCTTCCTTAAGCCTAAAGTCCCCCTCCCCATTTCCCTTCCTTACTTACCATTCATGTGGATGAGTGTGGAAATAGATGCTCAAGCCCCTGGCTGTGAGTTCCTTGATTTCAAGCAGCCAAGGCTCGATCAGCTGCAAGAGTCCTACATTTTTCATAGTTTTTTTATATATATTTTTTCTTTATTCTTTCCATGTCTTGGCTGTATAGATATTAGGCCTGTAACTTAGACAGCCATCTTGTTGAAGTTAAAACAATGAGTAGCTTAGTCTTCCATGTAGAACATTTTAAAGAAGAAATTGCTGGAAGTTCATAAAGGCAGAGAAAGAGTCAGTTTATACAATACAACATTAGGATCCCAATGATGTTCCACCAGATTTTAGATAATCTAATATGCAACTCCCCTTTCAAAAATTGCTTAACTTGAAATAAGGAAGAAAGGGGATGCAATAACAGACAAACAGAAATAGTCAAAAGGTGTAATCTTTCCAGAAGTGTATACTAGGTCTAAGCTGAGAAATTTAAATAGGTATTGAAGAAGTAGAGAAGCCCCCATTGGGACAGATTTTGTTGTCTTTTATGGCACCAATGGCAAAATCTTTTCCATTTAGCTAAGTATGATTTCCTATTAGCAGGCTTTCTTGCCTACTTTAATGCCTGATGCATGTTCTCTGAAAAAAAAAGTACCTAAATGGGATCAAAAATCTATCATCCATAGAGTCAGGTGGAGATTTTGAATGTCAGTATAGATTATGTGAGGAGAAAATCCACTCTGTGAAGTAGTTTAATAATTGCCCCTAGTCAGATGTATGGAAAAGAGAACCAGTGTATTCCGAGCAAAAACTGAGCTACCAGAAGCATCTCTGGCATGTCCGTCTTGATCTTTACAAGAAAGCTGGCTGTGATAGGAAAGGAGGGAAGGCGTAGGGAAACATTCCCTTCCAGGTGAAAGAGAATGCATCTGCTTTCCAGGTCTTTTTGCAAGGTGTCATAGAACACAATTGATTTAGCTGTCTGTTGGGCAGGAGACAAAGGAATCTACTTGGGGAGTTCCCACAGGTGAACAATCTCCTAGAAGATCTCTACGTGCAGCACCCACTTGTAAGGATCTATCCTAGATCTGCACAAAGTGTGTGGTATTGTGTTCTGCTCTGACAGCATGCATGTGATCTGAAGAGTGAGGTTGGTCTGTATTGCTAGCTCACAGACATTAATGGCTAACCTGCAAAGTGAGCAGGATCTTGCTCCATCCCTTTTTTTACATACCACATCTCTGTGGTATTGTCTGTAATCATTAACAGAGGACCAGGAGTTCACAGATGATTTAGAGATTTGAAAGCTTTTATTGCAACCATTATTTCCTTGAGATGTACATGCTTGTCCCCAAAATGAGGCTTACATGTGTCCTAGACCTTGATACCTTGAGGCAATGCCTCCCTATGCAAAATCCGAAGCATCTGTTGTGACTGACTGAGCAGAAGAGGGGGAGAACAAAAGAGACCTGGGCCTGACTGGCCTACCATAAAAGTTCATTTGTAATGAAATTGAGAACAGAAATTGGGAAGATTAATGGATGAAGGTACTGGACCTCAATTGATTTGTGATATCATTGTACTTTTCTCATCTGGTGTCAGGCAAATGGAACCATTAGAATGGATGAAGTTATGTAACCAGAAATTATTTGGAACTCTTTTGCTGTGATTACATTTTGATGAGCCATATTTAAAAAGTGGAGATGACAGAAGGATACTTTGTCTAGAGGAAGGAAGACTGTTGACAGAAAAGTGTCTAAAAGACATTTTAAGAACACTAATTTGTGAATGGAGTTGAAACAAGGTGTTTTTCAATTTTAATTTGAAACCTGGGCTATTGAAAAGATGAGTAGTTAACTGAACAGCTGCAAGTATGTTATGGACAGTGGGAGCTGGGATGAGTCCATCATCCAAATTAGGGGTACATGTCAATGTTGAGATGAGTCCATTATCCAAATAGGGGTACATGTCAATGTCTTGCAGTGTGCAGAAGGCTAAGACTAGGGCAAGGCACTTTGTGAAACTTTTGGAGCCGTGAAAAGACCAAAAGGCAAATATGTAAACGGAAAGTGCAATCCCAAGGCACAGAATCTCAGGTAACACTTGTGATTTTTGTATACTGAAACATGCATATAGGCATATGAGGTCTAGAGTGACCAGAAAGTCTCTGGTAAACATGAGGGGGAAAAGTGTCTGTAAGGTAAGCATAGTGAATTTTGCTACCAATAGAAACATGTTTAACTTTGAAAGGTCCAAAATAGGACTCGATATGTCTTTTTTTTTTGGGAAAAAAGAAACATTCTCAAATAAAATAAACATTATCGGTACATATATTCCCCCCAGGAATAACATTAATACAGTAGAATCCATCCTCCACTGAGCATCTCATACCCTACTCCAAAAAACAGTTATACTATGTCACTTTAACATAGACTTGTCTATCTGCATCTCCCCCCTCCCGACTAACCATATAAACCTCCATGGCCTCTCTTAATTAATCCATACTTACACCAGAACAGATAAACCAACCAAGAAAGAGTCTATACTAGATTGGATCCTTACAAACCATCTTTATCTATCACACTACTCTGGTTCCCTCCCTCACACCCTTAGTGACCACCTCCCTAGATTCATACGTAGACAACAAGTTAAACAAATAAAAACAACCTCCCTTCAACAAATTCATTATACAAAGAATTTCAAACCCCAAGACCTCATAACTGTGCTAACTCACTGTAAGTGAATACCTTTCTCAGATCTCCCCCTAGAAATGCTGTAGATTACTTTAACGCTACTTTTCTGAGCATCCTAAATCACCTTGTCCCTACCAGAATAGTAAGAAAAAAGTCCAACTATGCCCCCTGGCTCACCAAAAGTAATTGAATTCTCCTACATCTTAGAGATAAGTCATGGGAAACATGGCTTCACAAGAAAACTAATGCAAACAGACAGATATACCTCAAACTAAGAAACAAGGCCAAAAAACAAATAAGAATGGACAAGAAAAATCACTACTCAGACATCCAAGCAAAACACAAATCTAACTGTCAAAAATTCTGGGCAAAAATCAATAAAATCCTACAACCGGGAAAAATCAGTGCTCCACCCCCAAATATAGATGACACTACAGACAATTCTGCCACTCAGTTTAACCAATACTTCACCAAATCCTTTCTAAACCTCGCAAACACCTGTTCCCCCACAACATATCCTAATCTCAACTCCTCAACAACAGATCAAAAAGTACAGTTGTCTACCTACCATAAATGTAGATGTTCAAGTGTATTCACTGTTGCAGTTATTACTCTTGGGTTATCCTGCTGGCAGGCTACCCTCAATCGGCCAGAATTCCAAAGTCTAGGTCCGGCGTCGGTTGCTGTCGCCTCTTCCCTGACGTCAGTGTGCCAGGGGTATAAAAGATGCAGCTGATGCCATTTTCTTCAGTTTTTCTTGCCCCAGATGTCAGGTGCCCCCAAATTGGTAGGCTGAAAAATATGCCAATAAAAATGCATGCACAAAAATAACATTTCCTTCATCTACAAGCAAATACACCAAAAAGGTTGTATAGGATGGAGAAGTGCAGATAAGTCCCAGAGAAGAAAAGGGGGATGGTGGGTGGGTAACCTGGACTGCAACAGTGAATACACTCGAACATCTACATTTATGGTAGGTACACAACTATACTATGTTCATCATGTTTCACTGTTGCAGTCATTACTCTTGGGTTGAATCCCAAAGCTGAGGAAGGGCGGCTGGGCTAAATAGGGTTAGGAGAGGCTATGAGGCCCTGCAGAACTACAGTGGCAAAGCCTGCTCTAGACTTGGAGTAATGAGATAAGTGGTAGTGCTTTGTGAAGATGTGCACTGAACTCCAAGTTGCAGCCTCTAAGATATCTTTGGTTGGTACTCCTCTGAGGAAGGCTGCTGAAGTGGCTGCTGCTCTGGTGGAATGAGGCCTAATGCCCTTAGGCACTGATTTGCCATGTTGAAAATAGCAGAAACGGATGCAATGGCCTATCCATTTAGAAATAGTCTGTTTTGAGATAGCCTTTCCTTGTGATCCTGCAGCATATAACACTAAAAGTTGCTCAGTCTTTCTGAAAGCTTTAGTTCTGTCCAAGTAGAAGCGTAACTGCCTATGTATGTCCAAAGAATGCAGAATTTTCTCACCCTTGTTCTGTGGATTAGGATAAAAAGTAGGCAAGTGAATGGTTTGGTTAAGGGCCACACTGGACACCACCTTAGACATAAATGTAGGGTTTGTCCTCAGAGAAACCCTGTCTGGATGAAAAATGATGAAAGGTTCCACAGCCATGACTGCTTGTAACTCCGAGACTCGCCTTGCAGAGGTTATTGCTAGGAGCAGAGCTGTTTTCCAGGATAAGAATTTTATATCTGCTGTTGATGCTGGCTCGAAAGGAGGCAGTGTGAGTTTTTCCAAAACATAATTGAGGTCCCAGGCCGGAATTGGTGCTCTCCTTGGAGGTCTAATGTTTTTGGCCCCTCTGAGGTACTGCCTTATTAAAGGATGAGAAAAGATAGGTGGTTCCATATTGTAATGGGCTGAAATGGCAGAGGCATGAATCTTAATTGATGAGAAAGAAAGGCCTTTGTTCAGCATCTCAGTTAGGCATTGTACAATCTGAGAAGATATTTGGTACACACGTGTCACTGCCTTGTTCCTGGTTCCAAGCACAGAATCTCTTCCATTTTTCTGCATAAGATTTTCTGGTACTGAGCCTCCTGGCCTCCAAGATAACATCCATAACAGCTTTTGAAAGAGAAGTGTTCTGAATGGCTACATTATCCACCATGCTGCCAGATTTAAGGTCCTGAGTTGGCTGTGCAGGATCTGATTGTTTTGTTGGGTCAGTAAGTGAGAAGTTTGAGGCAATATCCATGCTGGACCTTGAAACAAGCTCTTTAGGACTGGGTACCAGTGCTGGCATGGCCAGTCTGGTGCAATCAGTATCATTTTTGGCTTCTCTTGTCTGACCTTTAGGAGTACCCTGGGAAGGAGAGGCGGTGGGGGAAAAGCATATACCGTTAGATTTTTCCAGCTGAAAGATAGGGCATCCACTTTCCATGTTTGCTTGTGATAAATCCTTGTGCAAAATCTCTGCAATTGGCAGTAGTGAGGGGAGGCAAATAGATCTATGTCTGGGCATCCCCATTTCCTTATTATCATGCTGAAGACTTGTGGATCCAGTTTCCATTCGTGGGGATCCATGAAGTTTCTGCTTAGTTCGTCTGCCAGAGTATTTGTTTTTGCTGGCAGGAATTGTGCTTGCAGGTGAACTTGAAAAGCCAATGCTGTGTCCCATAAGGTCATTGCTTGTCTGCAGAGAGGGTAGGAATGTGTACCTCCCTGCTTGTTTATGTACCACATGACCGTAGTGTTGTCTGTCTTTATCAGTAACTGTCCTGGATGAAGCAGGTCCTTGAAAGCTGTCAGGGCATTTTGAACATCTAGCATCTCTTTTTGATTGATGTGAAGATGCATCTGGTTTGCAGACCATGTGCCCTGAATACATTTTACTGCCATATGGGCCCCCAGGCATAATCTGATGCATCCGTTGTCAGTGTCTGTCTGGTTGTGGGTAATCTGAATGGCAGACCCTTGTTGTGGCGACAGGCCTCTGCCCACCATCGAAACTCCTGTTGCAGGCAAGGAATGAGTGCAATTACTGTCTCCAGGCTGTGGCAATGCTGAGTCCAAACACTTTTTAGATACCATTGTAGTTTCCTCATATGCAGTCTGGCATATGGAATTAGTAGAATGCAAGATGCCATGAAACCCAAGGCCTGCAGGATTTTCCTTGCAGATAAGTGGGTTTTTGTTGCCAATTTCTTGAAGTAAATAGTCAGTTGCTTTTGTTTGTCTGGCGTGAGATAAGCCATCTGGGCAGTTGTATTTAAGCTTGCACCCAGGAATATTATCTCTTGAGAGGGCACTAGTTTTGATTTCTTTTCATTTACTGTGTACCCTAGGCCAATTAGTAATCTTTTTACAAATACCAGATGCTTCAGAAGAATGTCTTTGTTCTCTGCTTGAATTAGGCAGTCGTCCAAGTAGGGATATATTTGAATTCCTTTTTGTCTGCAAACTGCAATTACTGGTGCCAGGCATTTTGTGAAGACCCTGGGCGCAGTAGATAAGCCAAAGGGCAGTGCAGAGAATTGGTGATGCATTGAGCCAGCTATGAATCTGAGGTATCTTCTGCAAGATTGTCTGATTGGGACATGCAGGTATGCCTCTTTTAGGTCCAAAGTTACGAGCCAAGCCTTCTTGTCCGGCATGGGCAGTAGCTGCTGTAGAGTCTACATCTTGAATTTTGGAACTTCCAGAAACGTATTTAGTATAGACAGGTCCAGTATTGGTCTCCAGGTTTTGTCCTTTCTGGGTACTAGAAAGAGTCTGGAGTAAAATCCTTGCCCCTGCTCTTGTTGTGGTACTTGCTGAATGGCCCTCATGTCCATGAGGGCTGTAATTTGTTTTTGTGCCTCTGCCCATTGATTGTGTGGCAGGTCTGGCATACCTTTTGACCTGGGTAGGGTGTGAAAATGAAATCTGTAGCCTTGGGACACTATGTTCAGGACCCATTTGTCTTGGGTAACCATTTGCCAATTTGTTGAAAAAAGTGCTAGTTTTCCCCCTAAGGGGGCTGCCAAATGAGAAGTGCTTGGATCTGGTACAGGAAAGTCATTGGGACTGTTTCCTGTAAGGTAGTGATTTGTCTTCTCTGCTTTTGGAGGTAGGAGCACCCCATTGTTTAGGCCTGTATGAGCCTTGGGGCTGAGATCTGCCTCTGGGATGCCTAAATCTGCCTCTTTGTGGTCTGTCTGACACTGGAAAAGACCAATTTTTAGAGGGCCAGTTTCTGCTAAACCTGGGTGGCTGTACCTATAAGAAATCCTTGACTGTCTGCATGGATTTTGCTTTATCCTCCATTTTTTTCAACACCTCTTCTGCTTTAGTACCAAACAAAGTATCATGCTGTAATGGTGCATCTAATAATTTTGCTTTAACATGATCAGGCAGATTCTGTTCCTTTAACCAAGCATGCCTCCTAATAACAGAACCTGTAACAGCGGCCCTGCAAGAGGCCTCCAGTGAATCATAACCACATTGCAAAGTATGCTTTCCCACTTGTTCAGCTGCATGCAATAAATCCTGCAATTCCTTGTTCTCTGAACATTCAGTATTTGTCAACATTTTCTGTTTAAGCAGTGACATCAAATACTGCTGATATTTAAGCATATGAAACTGACAATTTAAAGCCCTTACAGCCAGGGTAGCAGAAGTGTAGACTTTTTTCCCCCATCTGTCTAGAGCCCTAGAATCCCTATCAGAGGGGACAGGATTTTTTGCAGTGGAAGCTTTAACCCCTAGGAAATGCTCCCTCATGGTATGCAGGGTTTCCCCAAAAGAATAATCCTCAGGAGGAGAGGCTGAAGGAATGGATTCTTCAGTTTCAGAATCCTTATAGGGAAGCATGGAGTAATCCTGTTCAGAAGAGGAATCAGAGGAAATAGAAACCTGATCAGAAGAATCATACTCTGTATCTTGCCTAGGCCTCTTATCAGAAGGGGGATGGGAGCCCCTGATCAAACTAATTAGGTCTTCTGCCATTTTGAGCATCTGTTTTTTAGGCATGGAAGTCTGAGAAGGAGAATGCTGTACTTGTTTCTTTGTCTTTAGAGCTGCTTTAGTCTTTGTCTTTGAAACTGAAGATGACTTAATGTATAGCTGTGTAGGTATGAAGACACCCTCAGAAGCCGATGCCTGCTCAGCGGCTCTGGACCTATCTGAGGGAATGATTTCCGAGTGTCCAGTACCTTGAGTTTCCAGAGGCCCACTCAGCTCCACGTGGGCGTCCGAAGCGGCCTGTGGCTCTGAGGTAGCGGGCACCAGGGGCTGCGAAAGCACCTCACTGAGAACCGGCGACTGGCCTAGCAGAGGCTTCGTCATCGGTTTTGGACCTCGGATGCCTATCCTTTTCCTTGTCCTTGCGTTTTTTTTGTAAACTCCGGTTGCCGGCTGGTCCGACGGCATAATATAATTAAATCTTCGGTCAAAGTAATGAAATGCAAAATCGAATCGACACTTGATAGTGGGTTGGTTAAATCTAGCACAAAACCAACAACTAGCAACGTTGTGATCAGGGCCTAGGCAAGGAAAACAGTAAGAATGAAAATCCTTATGAGGTATTTGCTTCCCACAAGAAATACAATTGTTAACTTTTTCTGACATCAGTCTGGAGCAAGAAAAAAGTTTCCCCAACGGGGTACTTAGCTTTAATGAAGACTTTGGTTCTGAAATTCGGATTTGAAAATCTCAGGAGCCGGCCGACCGGCACTTGCAAACTGCTTTTGCTTCGGGCACCGCGCAGCAAGAAAGACTGAGGAAAATGGCGTTGGCTGCTTCATTCATACCCCTGGTGCACTGACGTCAGGGAAGAGGCGACAGCAACCGATGCCGGACCTAGACTTTGGAATGCTGGCTGACTGAGGGTAGCCTGCCAGCAGGATAACCCAAGAGTAATGAATGCAACAGTGAAACACGATGAACATCTGCTTCTCTCTTCAACCAGTACCAATCAAAGCAATTTATAACTACTTGACAAATCTTAAACCCACAACCTTAGCAGCCAATAAAATCCCAGCGGAATACCTCAAAATTGTAGCCAAGGCCATCTTTTACCCTGTCTCCCTATTAATAAATAGGTCAGTTTCTGAACAATGCATCCCAACCCTCTGGAAAATTTCATACTTAATACCACTTCATAAAGGTGGCAACTCAATGAAACTATCTAATTACTAACCGATCGCCATACTATCCCTCCTGTCAAAAATTCTAGAGAAATGCATACATTCCCAAATTCTAAACTATCTCCTAACTAATAATCTCCTGGCCAACACACAGCATGATTTTTGACCCAATCATAGCACCACCACAGCCTTTATTAGCTTTTCCAACACTGTAAATCAATAATGGAACAATGGTAACCTGGCTAAAACTATCTGTCTCTATCTCTCCAAGGCATTTGAGACAGTCTCCCATTCCAAAATCCTAACTGTACTCTCAAAACTCAACCTAAGTAACTCCACACTATTATTGTTCAAAAACTATCAATCTAACTGTCAACAAGCTGTAAAATGGCACAACTGTCCATTTTCTCTTCTCCCCATAATCTTAGGTGTACAACAAGGATCCATCCTTGGACCTCTCCTCTTCACCATATTGACCAATGACCTTCACAAAGCCACCCTCCATGCCAGTCTTGTCCAGTACGCCAGTGTCTCCATGCTAATCTGCCCTGCCCCCCCTTCAATTTCTGTAGAAAATTACCCAAGAATCATTTACTGCCACAGAAATGTGGTTATCCAACTCACAGCTAATTCTTAACCATAAAAAACACAACTAATGCTATTCCATGCCTCAAAAGCAACAGACCCCGGGGGGCGTGGCTAGGATGTAGACTGATTGGCAGCATCTTTTCCCAGCTCTGCACTCAAAACATATTTCTGACAGGAATTTTTTAAAAACTAGATATTGTAGACAAACCTATTTTGTTGAATTACTTCTACTAATATCACTAGAAGTCTACAGTGCAAAAAATTTGGCTTTAAACATTATTTTTCCTGTCAAAAACAAGAAGGAAGGTATCTGAATCTACTGAAAATTAGCTTTTCTAAGCATACCACACAGGACCAGACGATGAAAAAGGAGATACAGTCTTTATTAAATGCTATACAAGACTTGTCAGTGAAATTTGACAAAATGAATACCAAACTGGACACTTTTGAGGAGAGATCTACAAAACAAATACAGCAACTACAAGAAATAATGATGCAACAGAAGTCTCAAATAGCTGACATAGAGAGATCCTTAAATGATACTGAGGCCAGACTCTCAGAACAAGATCTTCAGCTACATTTTTTATCACAACAAAATGCTTCATTACAAAATAAAATAGAGGATCTAGAGAACAGGTCCAGACAAAATAACCTTTGCATCTATGGGCTACCAGAGAAAACAGAGGGAGATAACATGGTGACTTTCCTTACTACCTGGTTAACAGAAGTTTTAAAATTGCCTGAAGCTCTTTCTTATGGAATTGAAAGAGCCCACAGATCCTTAAGAGCTGCTTCATCAACCATCAAATCAAAAATTCACCCAAGATCAAAAATAGTAAAGTTTTTTTCATCACAGGACAAGGAACTTATTTTAAAAACAGCATGGTCAACTTCTCCAGTTAAATACAAAGACAACATAATCAGATTTGATAATGATTATTCTGCTGGAGTTATAACTGCAAGAAAAGAATGTCTCCCTCTGATAAAGGAATTGAAAAAAAGACAACTTAAAGTCCACTTGCTGTTCACTGCAAGAATAAAAATATTTTTTACTGAAGATCCTAAAACTTTTGACACTCTGCAAGCAACAGTTTCTTATCTTTCAGCTAATAAAACCTTGGATAATGTGGAATAAATGGATTTCTCCCAATTTGGGGTTAAGCGTCACTTAGAAAAAAATGAATGGAGCACTGCTGACAAGAAGAAGAAGAAACGATAAAAGACATATGAAAAACACAAATATTATTGTCTTTTATTTGCTCTGTAAGGCAAAAAAGTTCTTTGAAAGCATTCATGCTTTACACATGTGTCAGTCTTTGAAACAATATAAATACAAGATAAGCAGGACATTTTATAACTAAAGGAAACAACCTTAAAGAAAGCAAGGTAACATATCTTTCTCTATTACAGTGTAAATACTTACAGTCATGATTTTTCTAACTCTAAATGATGTTTAGATAGTTCATTTATAAATTACCTGCCTTTTACTGCTAGTATAAAATATGATGTATTTACACTGACATATTAATGTGTTGTGTTTAAATGAGCATGATTCCTTTTTATATTATTTACACTAAGCTGCATTAAATGTATAAACTGATGTATTTAATACACATAATAATATATAAAAACTGATAGTAATAACTGTCAAAAAGTACATTGAAAAGTAATTATCTATTCTTTGATGCTAAAAGTGCCTTTTTGACTAACAAACAACTGTTTGGCTTATATATCTGCCCTTAATGTTAAGAAAACTAACAGAAGTTTAATGAGCTGGTGTTCAGTTTAAAAAAAGCCCTAAAAACTTCACTTACTTTGTTTTTGTCTTCCCGCCATGGTCACGAGCTGGGAACTCTTATTTTACCACCCCTGAATGAAGGTTCTTCAGTTAGAATCCATTACAGTGTGTTAAACCTTCTAACAGCACAAAATGAAAGTAAACAGTCATGAGTGATGTCAGCACTAAAACAAGACAGTATGGGTGTGGTGTCAGCTCCTAAGCTACTTAAAGTAACCAGCACACTATTTATGAGATGGCAAAGTGCTTTTACAGTTTTAACAAATATTAAAAGTACACTGAAGTACCTAATGAATTTAGAAGGTATCAACACATACGTGACGTTTTATTACATTGTAATATTTGTTATTCATTTTGAATTGTACACATAAACAGCACACAAAGCTTAAAAAGAAGTATATCACTTGGAAGAAACTGTATGAATAGTTAACACATACAGACTTTACTATAATCTTTTCTGGTAAGATCACCCACGTAAATTACTATAATTTAACTTAATTTTATAAATATTTAATATATTTAAGTCCTTGACTGGAACTATATAACATATTTGTAAACACACTGCAGCTAGTGTACTCAACCTTAAGGATAGTAAGTCAATTAAGGTTCATGAATGTAGCTATGTGTTATTAGGCATTTTAAGGGTAAAAAGGAGTTGCTGTTTAATTATCAAGATACTCTGTAAATATTAAATTGTTCAAGTAGCACAATCATTAAGCAGTAATGAGCAAGAAAAAATCTCAGACTTGCTTATGATATTGTTATAATATATATATATATATATATATATATATATATATATATATAGGAAAGAACTGCTAAATTATAAGTATGCTTTTATTAAAGGCAAGTTATATTAATATTGAACATCCTCACTGAAAATGAATGGTTGTGTAGAGACACAGTAACTCCCATTATATAACCAAGGCTAAAGAGATTGGCTTGTATGTCTAAATTGATCAGCCTTGAACCTTAGATTGCAAATAGACATGCAACATACTTTTACTTATAATACTGAATATATATTATATAACATCACAAACACTAAAGCCATTGTCAGCTACATCTCATATCAATCAGCATTAAAATAGGATTTGAATAGCATAGGCATTTACTAACATATTGCTGTTGGTGCCTGATATGCATATAAGTAACAGGTCTAATTTCTGTCTATGAAAGTAAATACCAGGCTGTGTGCATTTGTTAACTATGAAACAAGAGCATGCTATCTATTCTTTTTAATATCATATAGGTATGTACTTGTTAGAGACACACACATGCTGCAAAGCTGCTAGTTATTGCATATTCATTAGTATATTTCTGACTGCAGTGTTATAAATATATGGTGTGGACCACTTGAGTTGAGAATATGTCTCTATATTGGGCATGTTCTCTGTTTGAACGTTGTATATTATCTATAATATGATATGGAGTACCCTCACTAAATTCAAAGAAGCCACAATAGAAACAAATATTTATTAAAAATGGAGAATAGAAGGATGAAGAGAAAAATGAAGGAAAATGGTTAATGGTCATATAAGGTTATCTTTTCCTGTGTATGTAGAAGAGTTGACAGTAATAAGTACCAAACAATTGTGTTATAGCATATTTAAAGCCTACTTTGCTTCTCATATTTTCCAACCTTACAGTTATAACACTGCAGAGTTGCTATTTGACATATGACATATGTGGTACACTAGCGATGAAATATGCCAGTGGCACTAATAATTATATAGGAATTGCTAAGAAATATAGTCTTAAACTATATAATACCAATGCCAAAAACAAATTAGTAGTATTCATACCACTAAAATATGACTTTTTGAATTAAAAGAAAACTATAAGATTACTGATAAATGAAATACAAATGTAATGTTATACTCATTGTTACGGATACTTTCTGATTTAATCAACTTGTGGCATGGTTAACTGATGCATATAATGCTTAACATTTTTTTTATGTATGTATGCATATATGTGTGTATGTATGTATGTGTATATATATATATATATATATATATATATATATATATATATATATATATATATATGTGTGTGTATGTGTATGTATGTATATGTATATATAGGTAGACCATTACAATAAATTTGATACCTATGAATGCCACTCACACTATAAGGGAGATAGACAGCAAGCATATTATTTTTAAGATGTATAACCGTTATTGCTACACAAAAGATATATTAAAATAAAAGATTTTCCTTTACAATTTAAACAAAACCAAATAGTTAAGTATTAAATCTATGTATAGTTGTGTTGCCTTAGTGTTTTATAAAATATTAAAAATAGATAAAGACTGTATTTAAGTAATCTGTAAAGACAGATACATGTATACTTAAAAGATATATAAGATACTTTTCATTATAAAACTACCATATGGCGGGGCTGGGGGAGGATGCTGAAATGCAGACTTAGAGAGATCGCTTGAATGATTAGATCAGTCAAGGATGAGATGTTTTTTCTCATGGAGGGGTTTGGTGGTTGTTTATCTTATATTGTTCTCAGTTATGATCTTGTAATTTACTTTTATTGGGTGTCTATAATCTATTGTAATATTGTTGGAAGAAGAAAGAACAAGTCATTCTCTTCATGTACACACATCTACACATTGTTACGAGTATATGGATATGGATAAAAGCAAAGCTAATATAAATCCAATTGCAAAATGTATATCTCTTAATGTAAATGGTTTAAATAATAGCTGCAAAAGGGGAAGTCTTTATAGATATTTAAAGCTATGTGAAGCGCAACTAGTATTTTTACAGGAAACACACCTTACACAGGAAGACATAAATAAAATAAACAATAAAAATTATACAATACTAGTAAGTTCCACCTATAATCAGAAGCGAAGGGGAGTAGCAATTTTGTGGAAAAACACTACTTTAATGCCTAAAATCATAAACACGCTCCATGACAACTCAGGAATGTTTTGTCTAGTGACAATATCTATCAATGAAATGATATATACATTAGTGAATATTTATTGGATACCAGGACTAGGTGTTAGAGTGGCCAAACAACACTTAGAAGACATTGTACACTATACCAAAGGCAATTTAATCATAGCTGGAGATTTCAATTGCATTATAAAAGAAACTGACACAAATACTAAAACTACACGTAAGAGATCACCTTTAACAAAGCTGTTATCTGAGTTTGTTGAAACTTTTAATATAGTTGACATAAATGAGTATGCTATCCCAGATTCACTATTCTTTACACATTTTTCCCATAGACATAATACATACTCTAGAATAGATAGAGTGTACATAACAAAGGATTTAACCTCTAAATTAAATAAAGTCAAGACAATTTCATGCCCATTTTTGGACCATAACACCATAACGTTTGAGATAGACTTATGTTTCAAGAGAAGGATATCAGTAACAAGAATACCATCTTACATAAAAAAATCTCAAAGATTTTAAGGAATTTTATATTAAAGAGACACAAACATTCCTAGATATCAATCTTACAAAAGATGTATCTGAAATATATATATGGGATGCATTGAAAGCATACCTATATGGAAGAGTGGTGGGATGGTATAAAAATAAACAAAAACAGTGGAATAAGGAATTAATGGAATTACAGTCAAAAGTAGATAATTTAAAGCTTGATATTCAAAATGGAAACACCAACTTAATAAAAGAACTAGAAGATACTAATAAAAATACTCAGAGACGCTACACCACAAAACAATGACCAACTTAGAAACAATTAAACTATGTTACTATTCAATGAACCCTAAAAACCAACGAAGAATAGCAAATAGGACTAAAAAGATTATTAAAACAAATCAAATCAAGGAAATACATAATATAGAAACCAAAAAGAAAGTATCTGATTTAGAAGGAATACTAGAAGCTTTTAGGCTATTTTTTCATAAACTTAATAATCAAAATGAGAAAACAGAAACACATTCAGTATTGAAAGCTTTTCTCAAAAACAATGTTAAAGTTAGGTTATTACAGGAGCAGGTACAACTAATAGATAAACAAATAACAATGACAGAACTTAAAGCTGAAGTAAATAAGCTAAAATTAAACAAAGCTTCAGGTATAGATAATATCACCCCAGAAATGTTTAAATTGCTATCAAATGAGGCTTTGCTGTTGTTATTGAATGTCTTTACATCAGTTAAAAATGGTAAAGACATTCCTCCTTCTTGGAAGTACACATTAATATCACCAATTCTGAAACAAAATAAAGATCCCAGTGAATGTTCATCATACAGACCCATTTCACTTCTTAATATAGATTATAAAATTGTTATGGCAATACATGCTGCTTGAATAAAACAATTACTACCACTTTTGATAGAGGAGGATCAAACAGGTTTTATAAAAGATTGGAACACTTATGACAACATTAAAAGAATTCTTTCCTTAATTGATTATATAAATGTCACAAAAAACAAAATGAATGTTATTAGCTTAGACATAAATAGCACATTTGATTCGGTGAACTGGGATTATCTGTGGTTAGTTTTAGAAGAATATGGCTTCTCAAACAACTTCACTTTGTTAATAAAATCATTATATGAAAAATCATTGGCTTATATAAAACTGGGATCTTGTCTGTCTAAATCTATTAAAATAACTAAGGGCACAAAACAAGGCTGCCCTCTTTCTCCATTATTGTTTGTGCTAGTCATTGAACCCTTAGCAAATAATATACGTATGGATAAAAATATTGAAGGAATACAACTAGACAACAGCCTAGAGCTTAAAATTCAACTTTTGCTGATGATATTTTAATTACCTTAAAAAATAATAATAGCAGTTTAAAAGCATTATGGGACTCAATTCAAAACTTTCAAAACTTTTCAAGTCTTAAATTTAATGAGAACAAAACAAATGTATTGCTTATAAATACTAATAAAAAGATCTAAATAAAAATACCATAAATATATCTCTACCGATAATGTAATTAAATACTTGGGAATTATAATAACTAACAACCTAGATACTACAATTGAAACAAATTATAAAAAGACCTTAAATAATATTAAAAATCTAATACAAAGATGGAATAAATTCTTCTTTTCAATGGAAGAAAGGCTTTATATAATTAAAATGATCATATTTCCAAAAATTCTTTATGTCATACAAGCTTGTCCTTTGCCACCAGCTAAATCGCACCTAAAACAATTAAATGATTTAATGGTAAGATTCCTATGGTATCCAAAAAAACCAAGGATAGCTATGAAGTATCATCTAGATGATTGGGATATAGATGGCATAGGTTTACCAGACATAGAAATATATTTGCATTCATCCATTATTAAAACAATATCATTATGGCTAAATACAAAATATACATCAAAATGAAAGCTAGTTCATGAGAGAATCTGGTTAAAATCAGGATTTGTAGTAGCAAATAAGTATACAGATTTCATACCAAACAATTTTCTATGGCTGATGAAGGAATATATGATGATACATAAGAATAAAAATATAAGTTCCAAATACATTACTTATACATTAAAAATTTTCCAAAATCTTATTAATAGCAATCCTGATATTAAAGCATGGTCATTTCTTTTATATCCAGTAGCGTACACACAAGGTAATATAATAACATTTAATAAGGAAGTAGTCAACATGCTTAAAGAAAAGGGATTAATATATTGGCATCAATTGCTAAACTCTGGAAAACCTCTGACAATAGACCAGATTAAACAGAAATTAAATATGGAAGATAGTTCGTGGTTACATGTACAAGAATTAAGACAGTCTATATTAAGCAAACAAGAAACAATGCAACCATCAATAAGACAAAATGTTCCTAACCTTATAGAACATATAATATTACTAACAAATCAACCCATTACTGGAAAGGGATACTTATCATCTATTTATAAAACAAACAAAAAATAAAAATGCATAATAATGACAAAATATGGAATTATTATAGATCAGTTAATGGACATGTGCCAAATGACAGAGATAAAAACTAATTCTTCTCTCTCCAAAGCAGACATCACTTTCATTACATTGGAGACTTTTACATGGCAATTCATACACAGATCTTATGTAACCCCTCATAAAATGGAACTTATGTTTAAGAAAAATATTGGCTGCTGGAGATGTGATTTATCAATAAAAGCAGACTGGCAACATATGTTCTACGAATGCCATTTGATTAAACCATATTGGGATAAAATAAATTATTTTCTGCAAATGGTATTCAATGATAAATTCCAGATTTCCAAATCTATTATTTTGTTTAATGCACCTGTACCCGACTGTGTGCCAAGAACAAAATATGTAATCTTATGGACTCTCCTAGCTATTGCAAGGAAGAACATTACATCAAACTGGAAATCCAAAGCTTCTCCAACTTTTAAGCAATTCATGAATATGGTGTCAGCAGTATCGCAATTGGAAATGAACACTATTAAAGGAAGAACTGAAAGAACTACATCATTATACATAGCATGGAAAAAAGTAACTGAAATACTGGAGAATAATGACTGCAGCAGATTATAATCAGGAAACAATTGTATAGAAAGTCAATTATATGTCAACAATAGACACCCTTGTAAATACTTTATTTTGGTTTTAATGTTTGATATCTGTTTAGAGGTTTTAGCCTACCTTTTTAAATAATTTGTAAATACTTCATTGTCATAAATAACCTGCATTCATGTTTTCTTGTTTTTGGAAATGAATAAAAATATTTAAAAAAAAAAAAAAAAAAGCAACAGACCCCATTCCCCCATTAAAAATAATCTCCTGTAAGAATAATCTCATCTCACCAGTCTCACAAACCAAACTATTAGGAGTTATCATAGATAACAACATGAAATTCGACAAACATATAGCACAAACAACAACAGTCCATAAAAAACTTGGTACCCTCTACAGATGCAAAAACTACCTCACCAATAACAGTAGAGCCTCCAACACAAAAACCCACCTACTCTCTACACTTCTCTATGCTTTCCCCATACTAACTAATCTAAACAAGGAGACAAACAAATTAACTAGCTGTTATAACAAAATTGCCAAGTTTGCTACTGACTCAGCTTCAGGACCCACCATTGTTTAGCCCTCAAACAACTATCCTGGCTGGAACGACCAAACTTGGTGACCTATAACCAGCTTACAATTGCTTATCAAATCCTATACCACTCCAAAAAAATTCCAGCTCTACAAGGTCTACTAAATCACTACACTAACAATCATCTTCTAAGATCCACCAACAAAGTGCTAGTTGAAATATCCAAAAGCAGGAATTATTCAGGTGACTCCCTGTACTCTTGTGCCATTGCAAAAATAAGGAATACCCTTCCTCTAGAAATCTGGATCCTAGATAATAAACATAACTTTAAAAACCTTCTCCAGTCCTGCTTGTCCAGCTCTTGGACGTTTACCTGCTCAGACCCAGGATAACTTCCCACTAGATCAAATATCTTACTGCATGCCAGATACCTCACAAAGGCTGCTGTGCATATTTTGTACATACACACACACACACACACACACACACACATATATATATATATATATATATATATATATATATATATATATATACATACATACACACACACACACACACACACACACACACACACACACACACACACACACACACACACACACAGACATACTGGTTTTGTAAGTGTTTTACTTGATCTTACAATTGTTCCTTAAGAGAGATAAGGGTTTATTTCCTTCTACTTTCATCTCAAATTTCCTATGGATAATTTCTTATGCATATTTTGCTTCCATATTTTAAGTATATTTGTATGTGTACATTACTGTAGTGCTAATCTTGTACTGTAAGATGCTTTTCTCTATGGATAATATCTTATGCATATTTCACATGTATATTTTTTAAGTACATTTGTATGTGTATGTTTCTTTATTGTTAATCTTGTACTAAATGGAGCTTTTTCCCCATGACTCTGCTGAAAATGGGCAACTTGCCCAGTTGGACTCTCCTGGTAAACAAATGTAAAATAAATAAATAAATTAATTAATTAATTAAATAAATAAATAAATAAATAAATAAATAAGTAAGTCTTTCCCTTGTTGGGATATAGGGACTGGCTGTTTCACTCCTTAAGACAGTATATCTGAAAGAATTTGAGGAAACAACATTAAATGAAACAGATGGATACAGTTCTTTGGAGAAAGTTGAATCCCAGACTAAGATGGATGGCATGTTCAATGAAGTCTATTTCCATTCTAAAAACAGATTATAAGAACCCATGCATCTGAAGTTATTTGTTCCCATGGAAGAAGGCAGCAGCAGAAACTGTCTGAAATTTGGGAAGGAAGGCCAGGATTAGGATGGGGTAGTGTGAAAGAGACATAGCTAGTCAATGACTTTTCTTTTGAAAGGAGAGTCCATGAGATCCCTCTCTTTCCTCTTCGAGTCACCCTGCTACATTTTCTTGTACTGTTGTATAGCAGGTTTTTGCTGAGAACATGTAAAGGACTTTTGAAGAAAAGGGGTCAGAAAAAAAGGGCAATTCCACTGGTATTTTGGAGTAAGAGTCAGGAAGAGTTGTACGACTCTTTGAATTAATTTTGCCTTTTCTTCTAGCTTCTTGAGTACTTCAGCTGAAGAGTTCCAAAACAAAAGATCTCCTTCAAATGCCAGATTTAATAACTGGGCTGTAATATCATCAGGAAATTTTGTAATCTTACCCAGGCATTCCTGCATATTAAAGTATTAGTAGCAACAACTTTAGATACATCACCCATTGCATTATAAGCACTCTTACTAGAATGCTTAGTGACTTATGTAGCAGAATTTTAACATGTCCATTAAATTAGACTTGGTGTCTGAGTTTTGTAGGCTAGCTGGGGTTTGTTGCACATTAAGAAAAAACAGATAAATCAAAGTTATGTACTCACCATAACTATGCATCTGTGTTGTCCTTTTCATTCTTCCTCAATGAATGGGTTTAGATCCAATCCGCGGATCCTACTTGGCCACTTTCTCTTGATTCTAGGATCCGACTCTCGAAATCCTCCTTTACCCATAATGCTCCTGACTACTGTATTACCACAAGTTTGCTGTTATTATTCTACATCACTACAAGGTTTCATAACCTAAATATGACAGAAAAGTTATAGCTCCAAGATCAGGAGCTCAAACAGGAACTATGGTTCCTAACAACAATTCCATTAGGTCTCTGCCAAAGACATGGATGGGGAAGGTGGGAAGGAAGTTGAGGAAGAATAAATATGGACAACACAGATGCATACTTATGGTGAGTGCATAACTTTTATATCTGATGTTATCATTTTCATACATTCCTGAACGAATGGGAAAGAGTCCTCAGCTACATTAACCATGGGTGGTCCTCATGGAAGGATGTTCCAGAGAAAAGCAGAACTGAATGTCACTCTATTTCTGGAGATGATATGCAATTTGTAATGAGAAATAAAGGTATGAGCATTAGACCATGTGGCAGCTGCACAAATGTCATTACTGGAGGCTGTAGCCCAAAAGGTAGCTTTTCTTGGCAAGGTTAGATATCTCAAGGAGCGTAGGAAATGCAATCTGTTATCCTTTTGACTAGAGTAGTTTTTTTAGACTGGTCTTTCCATCTTATTACTAGAAAAGGAGACAAACATCTGATCAGTTTTCCTAAATTTCTTATCCTGTGAAAGTAAAAGTGAAGTTGCCAATGTACATCTAAAAGATAAAGGGTATATTCTCCTTTACTGCATACCTCTCAACCACTTAGAGCAAAAACTGGACAAACCCTGACAGAATTAGGGGACTCCTAAATATTGCACTTATAAACTTAAAAAGTTGTTAGAATGACATGATTTGTCTTTGTATGCATTTTTCTGAAGGATATGAAGTCTGAAACACAAATGTATATCATTATTTACTGACATCAGTCCTGAGATCATCCCAGTGATTTGCCAGAAAAATCACAAATTTTATGATGAACAGACCAAAAATATAAGGCAATAATCTGGGCATTCTGTGAAAATCTGGACAGTTGAGAGGTATTCTTTATTGTCAAACGTAGGAAAGAAAACTGGTAAATCAATCACTTGGTAGATGTTTGTTTCAGAGGCAACTTTTGGTAGTAAAGAAGGATTAGTGCATAAGGTAATTCTGTCTTTGTGAAAAATCAAACATGGTGGTTTCAAAGAGAGGGCCTGGAGCTTAGATACTCATATTGCTGAAGTTATAGCCACCAGAAAAAATGTTTTCCAAGATAGATACTTAAGGTCTACTTTAGCTGAAGGTAAAAAAGGATATGTGGATATTCTACAAAAGGGCCTTACAGAAACAGATGGTTGGTGCCAGAGCCATGGGGTCAAGCTTAATGCCAAGAAATGTATAGTCATCCCCTTTGGGAAAAATCATGTACCCATGAATTACCACATAGGTGGCAGTACACTAAACACCGAAAGTGTGATGACAGACTTAGGGACACAGGTGGACAGTGGTCTCACCTTCGATAACCACATCGCCACAACAGTCAGGAAATCCTATCTGGCACACCTCATCATTAAGGGCTTTTCATCCAGAAAAAAGGAGGTCATTGTCCCACTGTACTCATCCTTCATTAGACCCATTATAGAGTACAACGCCCCGTTTGGTATGTACCTCACAAGACATCTGCAACAGCTGGAAAAGCCGCAGAAATACCTCACTAAAAGAATCACAGGCCTAAAGTAGATGTCTTATGCTGACCACCTAAAAAAACTCCAGCTATACTCTGTGGCATATCGTCTACTCAGAGGCAATCTCTGCTTAACATACAAGTCCATGTCAAACCCAATGCAGTTGGACATGCTACACTTAAAGAAATCCCAATTCCTCAGAGCCACATGCTCCAGGGATCTAAACCTTGTCATCACAATGAACAAAACATGCTGGAGGGATAGGTTCCTGACTCAGAGACTCCCCATACTCTGGAACAGACTGCCCATACATGTCAAGCAGAGCACCTCCTTGGCCCTCTTCAAAAGGAACCTTGACGATTGGATGGGAGATAGGAAATTCACCCCGGGGATCACATCAGTCGCCCTGCTAGACAGGGGTCCAGGGAAGCAAATACTGTGGGAAGAAATATCCAGGGAATTGTTATGACTAGGCTTGTATAGGCCCTAAGGCCGATAGCCTAATACCAACCTATGAACCTATGCACCAAAGTCTGTAGTATCAAAGTCAGATCCCATGGTGAAGGGTGATCCCAAACTGGAAGCCTAAGTAAAAAAAGTATCTTTAAGAAAGATCTTACATAACTTAGATGAGGCTAAAGGAGAAGCATTATCCCTGATGTGGAATGGCTGCTAACTGAACTTTGATGGTAGAGAATCTTGATCTGCCTTGAAAGATGGAGGCAAGGAAATCTAAAATAACTGGGAGTGAGTAGTGAAAGGATCCATTTCTCTCTGATGAACCCAAAAGGAAAACCTCTTCCATTTGCTATTATAAATTTTCCTAGTCGAAAGTTTGTGGGATGAAACAATAATTCTGTGAACTTTGGAGGGAAGCCTGGAATGTCTAGCCATCACTGGAATTGGAAAAACCATGCGGTCAACTTGAGACCTAGACTATCCAGATGAATCATGCATGACAGGTGTGACTGGAGGTCTGGACTAGGATCCAGTGTCCAAGGAGGACATACTAGGTGAGACCATAGGAAGGGAAACCACACTTGCTGAGGCCAATACAGGGCAATGACAATTATTTTGTTCTTCAACCAGAGTGCATACTGAAGAAACTTGGGTATTAGAGGTTGGGAAAAGTAAGCATAAAGGAGATCAGAGGACCAAACATGGACTAGAGCATCTCTTGGTGAATGTCCCTGGGGGGAATTAGGGCAAAGAACCTGCTGCATTTGTTGTTGAGGGGAGAGGTGAATAGATCCCAGCACGGTTAACCCCATTTGTGGAAGATCATATTTGCCACTGATTGACTGAGAAACAACTAGTGAGGCATCAGGATGGTCCTGTTGAGCTTGTCCACTAAGATATTGAACTTCCTCAGTATGTACATTGCTACAAGAAAGTGGATGGAGGAGATCTCCCACTGCCAAACTCTCATTGTGTCTCGGCACAGGGGATAGGACCTGGTTACCCCCTATTTGTTGATGTACCAGACTACTGACACATTGTCCATTTGAATATAGTTCCTAGCAGAAGAGAGTTTTGAACAGCCTGCAATGCTAGATGTGCTGCTGTCATTTCCAGGATATTTATATGCAAATGTATCCCTTCTGGGGACCACATGCCTTGAATGTTCCGCCCCGGGTAATGCTCTCCTACCACAACTGGGAGGTGTCTGTGGTCAACATGACATTTGGGGGAGGAAAAATAAATGAGACACCCTTAACAAATCTCTTGGGAGTGTATCCACCACAGCAGGGATTTTCTACAAATCTAAGATAATTTTATCAGATGTCATAAGGGATGTTGATGAAAAGACCATTACACTGTTAGAGTCCACTGAAGAATTCTCATATGAAGACAAGCAGTGGGTATTAAAGCTATTGCAGCAGCCATCGACCCAAAGGTTTTGATTACCACCATTTTTGCTGGGGGAAGGATAGGAAAGAACCTGTCTGACATGTGATTTTAAAGTAAGCACTCTGTTTTGAGACAGAAGAGCTAGACAATTTACTGTCTCTAGATGATCCCCTATGAACTCCAAGAGTTGAACAAGTTAAAGTTGTGACTTGGCCAGATTGATCATAATTCCAAGAGAGTATGATAATTGGAGTAAGAAATCCCTGGCTCTTTCCAGGAGATTCCTGGTTGGTGTGGTAAAGAGCCAGTCATCTAAGTAAGGAAATACTCTAAATCTGAGCAGTCTTAGATGAGCTGCGACCACTCCCATGCATTTGGTAAACACCCAGGGGGCTGTGGTGACACCAAAGGACAGTGCACTGAACTCATAATGACTGGCTCCCAGCCAGAAGTGTAGGTATCTTTGAGAGTGCCTGCTAATTTTGATGTTACACTACGAATTTTGAAGATTGATAGAGCACATCCAGTTGTCCTTCTGCAGGAGATTCAGAATGGATTGAGCTATGACCATCTCTAATTTACAATTCTTTACAAACTGGTTCAGATAACTGAGATCCAAAATGAATCTCAGGTGCCCCGTTTTCTTTGGCACTAAAAAAACCCTTGAGTAAATTCTGGATCCTCTTTGGTATGGGGTGAACTCTTGGATGAATCTTTTGTCCAGCAGCTTTTAAATCTCTAGAGCTGCTAACTCCCTCTGATTGGGTGGAACTTCATGGGGACATTTCCTTTTCTTTTTGGGTACTTGTAAAAAGGGAATGAAATATCCACTGAATATGATCCTTTTCACCCATGAATCTTTTGTGATGGCTATCCAGGCTTTTAGGTGCCAGCACAAGTGCCCACAACTTCCTCCATAGAGAGACAGTTGGGCAACCTTTCAGGAGCACTGACAGGATCTGTCTGAGAAAGAATCTTGCGGCTCTTGATTCTGCGGACCCCCTCTGCCCTGTAAGCAGTGTCTTCTATTGTAGCTATTTCCCCCTCTGGCTCTGGGGGAAAAATCTCCCCATGACTTTTGGAAAGGTCCTTGAGATTTCTGGAACCACATCTTTTTAGCACCGCACTGATTCCTGGAAAAGTCTCTGTGGGGTAAAAAAAATGGATTCCTATGGCAGACAAGATCTTTCCATCTTTCTCACTGCAGGAAAGTGACTCTTTAATGGTTGGTCCAAACAAAGAAGTTCCATCAAAAGGAGCATTGATGAATTATGACTTCACACAACCACATCCAGGCATGTCTCCTAATGGCTATGCCTGAGCCAGCCCCCTGTTAGGAGCCTTCAGTTGTGTGCAAGATTAACCTCATGGACGTGTTTGTAATGGATTGCAGGGTTGCGAGTCATTAAGAAAAAGACTTTTGTTCCTCTTCTGACATGGACCCAGAGGTAGAGTTAGAGTTCCTTAATTAAGTCCCTCTGTAACCTAGTGAAATGCACCAGGTAATACAGCAACCATAAGGCAAAGGTCACTGAAGCAAACACTTGCTTCCCAATCCTATCCAATGCCCTACACTCTCTGTTAGAGGGATGGACAGTGGAGCCCTGTTCAGCTAACTCCCTTTTGGTGGCTGCCACAGCAACCATGGCATCGATAGGGTTTCCCTTTCCCCAGTGTTGTCTGTCAGAGGGGATGTTTAAAATTTTTCCAGGTGTTTGAGGATCAGTTCCACAAAGTCTAGTTCCTTCCATGCCCTGTGGGAGACAAGGTCTATAAGCTCATCTTCGGGGAGTGAAAAACCATGATGTAGATGGTCCAAACCTGAAGGTTTCCAAGAACACTGATTCCTCCTGGAAAGGGGTGTGGGTAGACAAGCCACCTTTCTGGTGAAGGATCTCTAAGATGTCTCCAAATGAGAAGTCTTCAGGTGGAGATCTGGGGACCATTCTCCTTCATCAAAATCATCTTCTGTGAGGGATTCCTGCAGAGAATCCAAGTGCCTCCTCTTTCATGACCTCTTCCAAGGAACCTCTTCAGTGTGGTGCTCTGGAGAGGTGTCAGAATAAGCAAAGAGTTCCCTGGTGGAAACTGCTTAGAAGCTCATACAGACTGGCTGTCCCTGAGGTGTAGGATGAATAGACTAAGAAACAGGATCCGACAAGGGAACAGGGATTGGATCTGAAGGAGCAAGAGTCAAAACTGCTCTGGGGTGAGAGAAAACCCTCTCCACCACCTCAAAGGTGAAAGGCCCAGGAGAAGCTGAAGAGAATCCAGATCAAGCTGAGACTCTTGAAATAGACATTCCAAGGCCATCACTGACTCTGTGTTCCAAGAGAGGAGTTGGACCCAAGCTGTCCAAAGCCAAAGCCTGAGGGGAAACGATGGCTCCAAAAACTTTGGATGCCGATGTGTTGGCTCTGAGAACCATCAAGCTCCAGGGGGATAGGAGTTGATCAGATTAGGGAAATTGCCAAAGTGGAAGATAAAAATCTTTGGATCTGACAGTTTGACTCTCAGAGATCTTGGATTCAAGGGTTCCAAAATGGCAGGTCAGATCTGAGAAGGAGCGCTAGGCTGGAAAGAAGGTTTAAGGCTCATGGATCCGATGTGAGACAAAAATGGCAAGACCCCCAGCTGAGTCTGAGTTCTGAGGAAAATATCTCAAAGCAAGGTAAAGGAAGAAGAAGAAAAGTTACCAATAATGGTAATGAAGATTATGAAGAAGAAAGGTTACCAACAATGGTAACAAAGATTAGAAAGAAAAAATCATGAATTTGGTAGCTAGAAAAGTTTAGAAAATAGGTAAGGGAGATGCTATTAATAATGACAAGGAAATAAGAATTAAAGACAAAAAATATACAAGTTTTTAACTCACTAAACCCACAAAGATCTTGAGTGATCACAATCCCAACCAAACTACAGAGCAGCAAATGAGATCTGATGTTATATAGTAATCAGGGGCATTATGGGTAAGGGAGGAGCTTGAGAGTCAGATCCTAGAATCTAGAGAAACTGGCCAAGTTGGATCTAAGGATTCGATCCGAACCCATTCATTGAAAAATTAATGAAAATGAGAACATCAGATCAAATCTTTAGATGCCAGTCTGACAAATGATTGTCTTCAATGCCAAAGCATTTGGGACAGGGTTAGTAGCAGGACATATCTTGGCAGTTATATCAACACCCAAAGAAATAATAGCAGAGTCTGACACAGTATTTTTTGTAGAGAAGTGTGTGTGTGTGTGTGTGTGTGTGTGTGTGTGTGTGTGTGTGTGTGTGTGTGTGTGTGTGTGTGTGTGTGTGTGTGTGTGTGTGTGTGTGTGTGTGTGTGTGTGTGCGTGTGTGCGTGTGTGCGTGTGTGTGTGTGTGCGCGCGTGTGTGTGTGTGTGTGTGAGGTACCTGTCACATTTCACTGGGACTGCAGATTGGGAATCTGGAGAGACACAGGCAGAATCAAAGGCATCATTTAAAGAACCTAAGGCAGGAAATATGGCCACTGGATTTTAGGGAATCTATGCTCGGTAAAGTACAGTTGCGTAAGTAAAATTACCAATAACAGTGGATGTAAGAATGATTACTGCTGCAGTAGTGTTAGATATATGGGATATGAGCTGAAGAAAATATGGCTATGAGCTAAAAAAAAAAAAAAAAAAAGAGTGTTGTTCTTTTACTGAAATAATGTCTAGTAAGGATCAGTTGTTTCACTGGGGGCATAAAGATCTTCCACTGTTTCTTAAGAAATATAATAACTTACTGCAACTGGAATTTCCTGAACCTACTTCAGTTCCTCCTGTACTTCCAGCACTGAAGAATGTATTTATCACTGCCTGTAATTTTACTGACATTTAGTCTTCCTAATAAGTCCCAGAAATCAATAATAAGGTGGTCAACCCTATTATAAACTGGTTTCATAGGTGCCGGAAGCTGTTGAAAACTGGGGGGGGGGGGGGTGAGAGGGGCACTTAGTGATCTAAAAAGGGCAATTTTTTTATAACTATTTACTACCACGACAAAGGTTCACTTGGAGGACATTTTAAGCTTAGCCAGTTCCCTTTTGGTGCTTGAATTAATATTTTCTGATTGGTCTTACCTGTCTAACCCACAAACACTTACAAACATACCCCTGCACTCAATGCTGACATTTGTGGTATATCGGAATCTTTTGATTAAACAAAAAGAAAAAAAAACCTGCCTTCACACAAGCACGGCTCACACACCACATAAACAGTTCATGATCAAATGTTCAAAATATTTTGCAATTGACAAGCAAGAATTTTGAAAACAAGTGAAGGCAATAAACTTTGTCAATAGCATATTCATTTAATAGAGTATCTTGCAACAATCAGAATATTGTAAAAATATATGGCATATAGTTGACATTTTAAGACAGAATTTTCGTACAACATAATTTGTATTTCATCACATTTACTGATTGTAAACTGTCAGCTGGCTTTACCCAGTATGTCGTTTTTGCAATCTGTTTTAATTTCTTTATATATAGATGAAAAAATATATAACAGAATCACAATAATAACCAGAGATTACATTTAAGTGACATGTATAATTCCTAGAATTTCCATCAAAGAAAACTGAACTTCATTTTGTTTTTCTGTCCCATAAAGCATAGTCTCAGATCACCTGCTGTACTGTCTCCCTTGTCTGTCAGCATGTGAGACAATGTTGCCTCTGTCTTAGCTTTGCCTAACATAGATCACTTCATCTTCCTAAAACTGCCATCAAAGGACCTCCTCTGCTGTTCTTATTCTCCATGTTAGACATACTGTCTTGCTTAATCAGATAACCACGTTTCTAGGAAATGCCTATGTTTTCTGCCAGGTGGGTCTTCTCAGTTATCTCTATGTATCTTTCCAGTTTTACAGGAAGTGACCAGGCAGATTAAATACATTTTGCTTCCAAAAAGCAATAGTGCTGCTAGCTTCTATCTTACATGCCTGATTTTCCAGCCCAACATGTTCCCCATTCAAAAAAAAAAAAAATCAAACAGTTTATGGAATAATTAGTTTCAGTCAGACCAGCACATTGTGCAACCACAACTTTTAAGCAGGTTCCAGCCTCAGCACTTGCACATCCTGATTAATTTGACTCAAGCTGCCTGTATGCATTGCAGACTCCAATTTAAATTATGAAAGCATCCTGAGCATGGGGTTTTTCTACTTCTTCCCCATAAATTTGCCTTACAATAACACAACACAGGGCTTTACAAACCACACATGGACCAACCAAGATAGTTATCCCACTGCAGTACATTCAGAAATGCACAGGACTGCATTTAGAGAATGGAAGCAACCATGTGAGGCCTCTCTGCAGCAAGAATATACAAACTAGATTTCTATTACTTACATAGGTTTAACAGCCACTTCACAACTGTTGGAATTATTGTGCTAATAAGTCTGTCTGTACACAGTGATGCTGCTTGAATTTGCATATATGCTGTAAATAAGTATTTCATAACTTACTGATATGACTAATGTTATGCCCAGATCTTCCTGTTCTCATAATTTACACAGCTTATCTGTAACAATTACATAAAGTCTGCCATGTGTCTCAGATATCCAGCTTTTATAAAATAATAATAATACATTGGCATTACATTTCATACCACTGGCAATGTTCATATTGTCCATGAAATCCAATAAATCTTGCAGTAACTTATGTTCCACTTAAGATGCAATCTGCCCATTTTTCAAGTCATTCACATATACAGTACATATCAGGTCCCTCTACATAGTGATAAATAACATCTGCATAAAATAAAAATGGATCAAGTAGCAGGCCATGTGGTATTCCTCCTTGTAATGTTAACCATGTACTTACCTATGAACCTATAGCCAGATGTGTTTATAACACCTACAAACTACTGTCTATATTATAACTATGACTTCATTCATCTTACCCATGATTTCACATAGGCCAAGAGTGACAGTTTTAATGACTATGGCATCCACTGGATTAACTGTACCTATAGCTAGTGATGCATTATTAAAAATGATAAACTAACAGTGAATTTTTAATTATGTTGGTGTATTATGGCATGCCTATCTAAGACCAAGCTCTTTTAATCATTTCCAGTAATGTTCCTTTGGATTTACTTTATGGTAGTGCAAAATATATATATATATATATATATATATATATATATATATATATATATATATATATATATATATATAACATTTGCAATCACTTTACACACACACACACACACACATACACACACACACACACACACACACACACACCAACGGACCGGAGCACAATTCTTCCTGTAGCAGTATAACAATGGCCCGGAGCACAGTCCTTCCTGTGGCAGCATAATATACTGGAGTACAGTCCTTCCTGCAGCAGTATAACAATGGACCAGAGCACAGTCCTTCCTGCAGCAGTATAACAATGGACCAGAGCACAGTCCTTCCTGCAGCAGTATAACAACTGACCGGAGCACAGTCCTAATAACAATGGAATGGAAACCAGACAGCACAGATCATAAAATCTCTCCTTCCAGACTGGAGCGGACCGAGCAGGAGTCCTACTATCTTTCTAAGCCCTACTACAAAGCAGCAGCATAACAACAGAGTGGAAAGCAAAAAACTCCCTTCCTAAGCCCTACTACAAAGCAGCACCACAACAACAGAGTGAAACCAAAACACATAAAATCTCTTCTCCTTACCGAGCAGGCTTGGTGTGCTGCAATGGAACATAGTTACTGAGCACAGCTTTGGGGGAAACCAAAACTCTCTCCCTCCTTACTGCATGAACAGCTATTCTGTGCAGTTTTTGTGTTTTGAATTTATGTTAGTGTGCAATGCACGCATGAGTCCTCGTCCTCCATTGGGTCTGGGTCTTGCAGCTATAAAAGTGGGTGGTGCTCCCTCCCCCTCGCTCTATGGTTCCAGCTCCTATGACTGGTTTAAACCATCTATCAATAACCAACCTAATAGGGTATGTCTTAGAACCACGCTCAGAAAAGTACAGTTGTGTGCACTTATCATTTATTTATTTAGTTATTTATTTATTTATTTATTTATTTAAATTTGTTGACCGGGAGTGTCCGACTGGACGTAGGTCCATTTTCAGCGGTGGCCTGGGGAGAAAAGCTCCACAGTTAAAATAAACAGACAGTAGTTACATTGGATTACATAGCGATTAACAATTTAACACAGCAATTACTTACAACATATTTACAGATGAAGAACATATTACATCAGCAGACAACTAGAATCGTTATCTGTGAAGTACATAACAAACATTAACAAATGTTACGATGAGAAGTTCCTGCTGTATAATAAGTACTAGGCTTATGAGCATCTGAACTTGCTATAATCAAGGTAGTTAGTGGAGTGGAAAGAAAGGTAGTGGTTGGATGGGGTGGATGATAATAGAGTGGGAGTTGCAAGGGCATAGCCAGCATGTTTTTAGGTGCGCTTTTAGTAAAGTTTTGAAGTGGGTGCATGATGGTATGGAGGTAATTGTGGGTGGAAGAGAGTTCCATAATTTGGCTATGGTGCAAGAGAATAGTGCTTCACCAGCAGACTTATTGGCTTTAGTGATCTGCAAGTGATTTTTGTTGCTGGATCTTAGTGGTCTGGTGGTGCGATAGGGTTGGAGTAGATTCTGGAGGGATGGGACATTTAGTGGATGATTTACTAGTTTGTGGGTGAGTGAGAGTTGATACCACTGAAGGAGGTGAGGGAGTTCAAGCCAGCCCAGTTCAGCAAGTGAGAGACAGTGGTGACTATGGTAGGATGCCCCTGTGGCGAATTTGGCGATTTTGTTGTAGCAGGTCTCTAGCTTGTTTAGATTGCATTGCATTAGGTTCGTATATATTGGAGAGGCATAAAGTAGGGTGGAGATAAGGTGGGAATTTGCTATTGAAATCTTTGCTGCTTTGGTGAGAAATTGCTTATTTCTGTATAACTCTCCTAGTTTTTTGTGGACTTTTTTTATGGTCATGGATATGTGAATGTCAAATTTTAGTTTATTGTCTATTTCCACTCCTAGCAATTTGGTGTGTTCAGTTGGGAATATAGTGGTGTTGTCTTTTGCTGTGATGTTAAAGTGAGAGTTGTTTTGAGTATGTTTGGTAGGTTGGAAGATGAGTAGTTTAGTTTTGTTTGGGTTGAGTATTAATTGGGCATTGGATAACCAAGTTTCACCAGAGGAAAAGGCTTCTTGTGTGACTTTTTGCAGTTTTGGTAGGGACTGGGCTGAGCAGATGATGGTTGAGTCATCTGCGTATTGTATGAGTGTGCCATGTTTGGTGGCAGAGGCTAGATTATTGGTGTAAACAGAGAAGAGTAGGGGTCCAATGATGGATCCTTGGGGAACCCCTATGGAGACAGGTAGTTGGGGAGATATGTCATTCTGCCATACAACGGATTGTTGGCGGTCAGACAGGTAACTCTGAAACCAGTTAGTGACTGATTGTGAGAAGGATAGGATCCTAAATTTATGATAGGATCATAAATGTAGATGTTCGAGTGTATTCACTGTTGCAGTCATCGCATTTGGGTTATCCCTGCTAGGGTAGCCCTCGGCGGGCCCGACTACTAGAGACTTAATATTTATGTCGGTTGCTGTTGCTTGAGGACTGACGTCAGATCGTGTAGTATAAAGTAAGGCAGCCGATGCCATTACATCAGTTTTTCTTGCCCTAACCTGTCAGGAGCCCCCAAAGTAGGAGGCCAGGTTCTGGTGGAAGAACCCTACCAGTGGAAAATAAATACCAATATGTCTCTTGTAAGGAAAGGAGAACAACAAGGAAGAATGGTAATAAAAGGAGAAAGAGACTAAAGGGGGGTGGAGGGAAACCAGGACTGCAACAGTGAATACACTCGTCTATGTTCTTCATGTTTCACTGTTACAGTCATCACATTTGGGTTGATTCTGAAAGCTGAGGAAATGGGTGGAGGCAGTCAAGGAAACTAGGGGCTGGCTAGGATGCCCTGCAAGACTGCAGAGGCAAACCCTGCCCTGGATTTGGAGAAGAGAGGCAGGTGGCAATGCTTGGTAAAAGTGTAAACAGATGTCCATGTGGCAGCCTCCAGGATGTCCCTGGTGGGCACTCCTCTGAGGAAAGCTGCAGAGGTGGGGGCTGCTCTGGTGGAGTGTGTCCTGACCCCCTTGGGGAGGCTTTCCATGCTGTTTGTAGCAGAAATGGATGCAGTGTGCTACCCATTTGGAAATGGTTTGCTTGGAGATGGCTTTGCCTTCTGCCCCTGTAGCAAAGCTAACCAGCAATTGATCAGACTTTCAGAAGGATTTAGTCCTGTCCAGATAGAATCTGAGCTGTCTGTGCACATCTAGAGCATGAAGAATCATTTCCCCCTTGTTCTGGGGATTAGGAAAGAAGCTGGGCAAATGAATGGATTGGTTGAGAGCCACACTGGACACCAACTTGGGCCTGAAGGATGGGTTAGTTCTGAGGGATACCCTGTCTGCATGGAAGATGATGAAGGGTTCCACAGCAATGAGTGCTTGCAGCTCAGAGACTCTTCTGGCTGAAGTGATGGCCAGAAGGAATGCTGTCTTCCAGGAGAGAAATTTTAGCTCTGCAGAAGAAGCTGGTATGAAAGGGGGCAGAGTAAGCTTTTTCAAGACAAAGTTAAGGTCCCAAGCTGGTTTTGGTGCCCTTCTGGGGGGCCTCAAGTTGCTAGCCCCTCTGAGGAACTGTTTGATCAAAGGGTATGAGAAAAGGGGCTGCTCAGTGGGAAAATGAGCAGAAATAGCAGAGGAATGAATTTTTATAGAGGAGAAAGAGAGACCACTGTGTAGTAGGTCAGCTAAGTAGTCCAGGATGAGAGGGATGGAGGGCTATGTCATATTGGCTTCCTTAGCCTGGATCCAGGTGCAAAACCTTTTCCATTTATCTGCATAAGACTTTCTGGTGCTAGGACGTCTGGCCTCATGGATAACATCCAGAACCTGTTTACTGAGGATGGCAGATTGGTTGGAAGTTAGGGAATAAGCCAAGATGCCAAATTGAGTGTCTGCAATTGGGGATGCATGAATTCCACTTCCCTCTAGGTCAGGAGGTTTGGAATCTGAGGAAGATGCCATGGAGGCAGTGGGGACAGGCTGCGCAGAAAGGGGTACCAGTGTTGTTGGGGCTTGTCTGGAGCTATAAGAATGGTCCTTGGTTTTTACTCCCTTACTTTGAGCAGTACCCTGGGGATGAGTGGTAGGGGAGGAAAGGCATAGACCAATAGATTGACCTAGGGGAAGGACAGGGCATCCACTTTCCAAGGCATGCAGTGATGCTCCCTGGTGCAGAATTTGCTGAGCTGATGGTTGGTGTGTGAGGCAAAGAGGTTGACCTTCAGGGTTCCCCATTTCTGAGTTATGAGAGTGAAGGTACTTCTGTTGAGTTGCCACTTATGTGGGTCCAGAAGGTTTCTGCTTAATTGGTCTGCCAGGGAGTTGAGAGAGCCTAGTCAGTATTGTGCTAACAGGTGTAGTTGCATGGAAGAGGCTGTGACCCAAAGGGTCATGGCCAGCCTGCATAGCGGGTAGGAGTGAGTCCCTCCCTGCTTGTTGATGTACCAAATTACAGTGGTGTTGTCTGTTTTTATCAGGAGAACCCCTGGAGAGAGAAGGGGTTTGAAAGCTATCAAGGTGGTCTGCACAGCCATCATCTCTTTTTGACTGATGTGCAGAGGGATTTACTGTGGGCTTCCATGTGTGCACCCCAAGCATAGTCTGATGCATCTGTGGTGAGGGTCTGGGTGGTGGGGGCATGGGAAGAAGGGCAGTCCCTTGTTGTGGGAGCATGCTGTTGCCCTCCAAAGAAATTCCTTTCTGAGGCAAGGAATTATAGGTAGAAGAGTTTTGAGAGTGTTGACACCAAAGGCTCTTTAGGTACCATTGATGTTTCCTCATATGCAGTCTTGCATATGGAATGATTAGTTTGCAGCCATGAACCCCAGAGTTTGCAGGATCTTCCTTGCAGGTAGCTGGGGCCTGGTGGCTACTTGAGAGAAGTAGTCTGTTGGGAAAACTTGTTTCTCTGGTGTAAGGAATGCCATCTGGGATGCTATGTCCAGACTTGCTCCCAGGAAGATTATCCTTTGGGTGGGCACCTGTTTGGATTTCTTTTCATTGATTGTGTACTCTAGGGAGGTTAGTAGGGTCTTTACAAAGGCCAGGTGCTACAGCAGCTTTTCCTGGCTGTCTGCTGAATAAGGTAGTTATCTAAGTATGGGTAAATTTGAATATGTCTTTGTCTGCAAAAGGCAATGGCTGGAGCCAGACATTTGGTGAAAAGTCTGGAGCAGTAGATAAGCCAAAGGGAAGTGGAGAGAACTGAAACTGTTGCGATCCGACCCTGAAGGGGAGATACTTCCTACATGATTCCCTGATAGGAATGTGGTGGTAGGCCTCTTTTAGATCTAGGGTGGCTAGCCAAGTGTCCTTGGATTGCATAGGTAGCAGCTGCTGGAGGGTGAGCATTTTGAATTTTGGGATCACCAGGAAGGTGTTTAGAATGGATGGATCGAGGATGGGGCACCAGGTGCCCTCTTTTCTGGGCACCAGAAAAAGTCTGGAGTAGAAGCCGTGTCCTATCTGTTCTGCAGGATCATGCTCTAGTGCTCTCATAGGTTCATAGGTTCATAGGTTTATACTAGGCTATCTGCCCTAAGGCATTTATAAGCCTAGCCCAAATTTTTGTGGCTTACGCCACCCCTTATATGAAAAAATACTGTGCCCATTAGTTTGTTGTGCCTCTGTCCAGCAGTGACACAGAGATGATTCCCGGGGTAAACCTACGATCTCCCATCCACAGGTCTAGATTTCTCTTGAACAGAGTCAGCGAGGTGCTCTGCCTCACATGGACCGGGATTTTATTCCACAGCATAGGGAGTCTCTGAGTGATAAATCTATCCCTCCAGCACGTCCTATTTATATCCGTGCTAAGGTTTAAGTCGCTTGCTCTAGTGGTTTTGGTGGATTTGGATTTTTTGAGGTGGAGCATGTCCATTAATTCCGGGTTGGACATGGCCTTGTATGTCAGGCACATGTCACCTCTGAGCAGACGGTATGCGACTGAATAGAGCTGGAGTTTCTTCAATCTGGCAGCATATGACAGCTTTTGGAGTCCCTTTATCCTTTTGGTGAGGAACTTTTGGGGTCTCTCCAATTGCTGCAGATGTCGGGTGAGATACATCCCGAATGGGGCATTGTACTCGATCATTGGTCTGATAAGTGAAGAGTACAGGGGAACAATAACCTCACTAGATCTGGATGTGAATCCCTTCATGATCAGGTGGGCAATGTAGAAGGTCTTTCTAACCACTTTAGCAATGTGAGTGTCAAAAGAAAGGCCACTGTCAACCTGGGTCCCCAGGTCCCTGATAACCTCTTCTGTGCTTAGTGGATTGCCACCTATATGGTAGCTTGGGGTTACCTTGTTTTTCCCGAAGGGTATGACTATACATTTTTTGGCGTTTAACTTCAGGCCATGGCTATGGCACCAGCTATCTGTTTCCGTGAGTCCCTTCTGAAGGATATCCGTGTCTGATGCACTTTCCACTATGGCGCCTAGTTTGCAGTCATCTGCAAACTTTGTCAGCCAAAGTCCTCCTATGTTGGCCTGTACTTCTGAGAAGTAGATGCCAAACAATAGGGGGCCAAGGACCGAGCCCTGTGGGACACCACTTGTGACCGGCTTGGAGTCTGACACAGCGCCAGCAACTCTAACCCTGTGGGTTCTGTCCTTAAGCCAGTTTGCAACCCATCTTGTGACATATGGGTTTACATTTAAGCTGGTAAGTTTTTCTACAATACCCAAGTGGGGTATTGTGTCGAAAGCCTTTGCAAGGTCAAGGTAGGCTGTATGGACTGCCTTTCCCTCATCAATGGCCTTGGTGACTGCTTCGAAGAAGTCGACCAAGTTCAAAAGGCATGATCTTCCCTTGACAAAGCCAAACTGGGTCGGGTCCACTGTCTGCAAGTCCCCTATATCTTTGTTTATGAGCTCCATTATGATCCTCTCCATAGCTTTGCAGACTAGACTTGTTAAGCTTATGGGGCAGTAATTACCAGGGTCCGTAGAGGCGCCGCCTTTGTGGAGTGGGACAACAGTTGCCGTACGCCACTCCTTGGGCACGTATCCTGTGGTAAGGCTGAGATTAAACAGCTGCCTTATATGCTGGTTTAATTCCTCATTTAGCTCATGTAGCACACAGCCGGGGACACCATCCGGTCCCATTGATGCTGTGTTTTTAGCTTTAGAGAGAGCAGCTTTCACCTGCGCATTTGAGATGTCCGGGAGGCTACACTCGGCTGGGATAGTTATCTCTCCTTTAGGGGAGAGGGTGAAGTTTGCACTGAACCTGTCTGCCAGTATGTTGGCAATGTCTGTGGGTTCAGTGATTTTTGTATCATTTTGGACTAATTCTGAGCATATCTGGGAGTTTCCACCCAGGTTCCTAACATAGCTGAAAAAGGCCTTATGATTGTCCTTTGAATCCATGGCAATTTTTCTCTCAAAATTGGCCTTAGTTGATTTTATGAGTGCTCGTATTTTTTACTAATAATGATCAGGGGTGACTTCCCTTTTATGGATTTTGTTCTATCATGTAATAGCTTTCTCCTCTTATTGTAAAGTTTGTTAATGGCTGGGGTCCACCAGACTGGACGTTTGCCCTTTGTGGAAAGAGTCTTGGTTTTATTTGGGATTGCCTGATCCATGCAGTCCTGGAGGTGTTCATAGAAGGCATTTGTAAGGGCTTCCGTAGCTTGGGTTGTGGTTTCCACTGGCTCAGGGGCCTTGAAGGATACCACACCAGTCTTGAGTAGTGTGAAGTTTGCTTTAGAGAAGTTCTTCACTATGGTCTTTTGTTGGGGGGGGGGCGGGTTGTGGATTTCCAGTGAGATTAGTTTATGATCAGATCTCACCAATGAGGGATATACTTCCGGTGTGGAGCATTTTGTCCCCATGTTTGTGACAATGAGATCTAGTATATTTTCTTCTCGTGGGAACAGTGACTAGCTGTTCCATGGCATTTGAATTTATGAACTCCAGGAACCGTTGGGCTAGAAAGTTAGGGCTTGAGTAATGTTCCCAGTCTATATTCGGGTAGTTGAAGTCACCCAATATGATGGTGTTTGGAGATACATTTATACCCTCCAGTGTCTTCAGGAAGGCTGTGTGGGGTTCCTGAGTTTCAGAGGGTGGCCTGTAGCATGCTACAATTTGTAGAGCAGTTTTGCCTATGGTTAGTTGTACCTGGATGGTTTCAAGCTTGTGCGTTGCCACCAACCTGGAGGTGTGGGTATCCTTTATGAATATGGATACACCCCTCCTTTTGTGGTGTGGTCCGGGTTTTGGGGCGGAACGCATGATATGAGGTAAAACCTAATAGTGCCGGGTGCTCTCAGGAGCCTTGAACCAGGTTTCAGTTACAGCACAGACATCGATGTTCTCCATACTGAGAAGGGCCTCGAGTGCGTGCATTTTGAGATTTAGACTTCTGGCATTGAGCAGCATTACCCTCAGTTTCTTCCCATTTTTGTTTTCTAGGGTGGTAGGTTTAGAATTTGAGCCTTGCCTAAAAAGGCACTATGGGGTGGCAAGAGCCTTAGCCAATATCCGAATCCCAGGGTGACAGGTGCAAGCCGTCCCTTGCAAAGCAGCGTGGCTTGTCAAGCATGTCATCCCAGGCAGACAGACACTGGATCCCCTTTGAATGACACCAGACATTAAGCCAATTGTTAAAGCTGATCATCTTGTCTCTATATTGTAGCATCATTCTTGGTGAAGGAAGGATACTGCTCAGGGTTAGGGTCATACCTGCCTGGGCTACATAATCAGAGAGCTCCTCTATGTCTCTTTTCATGTAGTCCAGGGAGGTACGTCTCAGGTCGTTCACACCAGCATGGACAATGACTGTGTCATATTTGTACTTGCCATGGAGTGACCCGAGTGCTTGTGTTATGTGGCGGATTCTAGCACCCGATAGGCAGCTTACTGTGACCATCTCCTTGTTCAGCCTGGTGAGTGGGACGTCAGTGTGTCTGACTATGGAGTCACCTATGACAAGTATGTTTGGTGTTGTATTTGGCCTTAAGGGCTGTGACTGCTTTGCACACTGCTTTTGTGGTTTATGTGTTGCTTGTGGGGTGTCTTGAGGTAGCAGTTGTTTGGGTGTCTGCTTTGGAGGCCTCTGCTGTTTAGGTAAATTTTTACTCAGAGCCTCCGAGTATGTCTTTGTGTGTTTATGTGTTTGATTCAGTGGACTGGTAGCATTATGTGAGGCTGGTTTTGTGGTGTGTGTAGTTGCCTTCTCCTCCTGTCTGGTCTTGCCAGTCCTGAGTTGAGAGAGCTCAGCCTCCAGTTTGGCTAAATAGCTGCATCTCTCGCAAGTATTTGTGTTATGTGGGAGGAGGAGAGGGTTGTCTGTGTACATGAGGCAGTTATAACATTGCCTCAAGATTCCCAGATTCACCAGCTGGACCGGAGAGAAGATTGACAACTGACCTTTGGACATGCTAGAATAATATTGGGAATTCCTTAATTGAAAACAAGGGCCAGTGGGGAGTGAGGGTGTAGTGCTTTTAATTTTTAGTGCTGACTTATATAATTGCTTTAGTGAGCAAGTGCCAGGTAACTTGAGTGCAATGTGTTACAAGTAACTAAATGCAAAAACGACAAACAGTAACTTTCTTTCAAGTGAAACAAGGAAATAAGTACAGTAAGCAATGCAGATATCACTAGTGATCCACAGAAGCGCTGAGAAGTTGCATATTAGGTGGAATTAGCTTCCAGGGAAATAACAAGCAAACAAACAACAAGCATATAAACAAAGCTAGATTCAGCAGGCCCGAATCCAGTCTATGCCACAGCAAACAAGGCGCACCAACTTCAGTAAGAAACAGTTCAGATATGCATGCACTATAAGCCTTTAACCAGAGAGCAGTGAAAGGATTTGCTTTGGAGCCTCTGCCCACTGATTTGGTGGTTGATCTGGGAATACTTTTGGGGTTGGAGGAGGTGAGTCATTGTGAGTTCTTACCATAAGGGGGTGGCTTAAAATGCCCTGATTTTGAAGTGGAAGTAGTCCACTGCTTAGATTTCTGCATTCCCTGGGGCTGCTGTCTGGGGGGGGGGGGTCTGTTTCCACAGGGTCAAGGCTTGGCCGGTTTACTCGGAGCAGGAAAGGACCAGTGCTTGGAGGGACAATGCCTGCTGAACCTAGGGGGCTGGACCTGTAAGAAATCCTTAACTGTTTGCATAGATTTTGCTTTTTCTTCCATCTTTTTAAGCTCTCTTCTGCCTTAGTGTTAAATAAATTATCTTTGTGTAAGGGGGCATCCAACAATTTAGATTTGACATGGTCTAGCAGGGATTGTTCCTTAAGCCATGCATGTCTTCTAATGACAGATCCAGTGACTGCTGCCCTGCAAGAAGCTTCTAGGGCATCAAAACCACAGTGCAAAGTGTGTTTAGTTACTTGACTTGCAGAATGCATTAAGTCTTGTAAATCTTTAGATTCTGCCCAAGCAGGAAAGGAAGACATTTCTTCTTTAAGGAGTTCCAAGGTATGTTGCTGAAATGTCAGCATATGGAACTGAGAATTTAGTGCCCTAATAGCAAGAGTAGCTGAGGTGTATATGTTTTTACCCCATCTGTCCAATGCTTGGGAATCCCTGTCTGAGGGGGTGGGATTCTTAGCAGAGGTTGCTTTAATCCCTTTTGGCCCTTGAAAAATGACCTCAGGGTCAGCTGTTGGATTTTTAAAAATATATTTGTGTGAGTCAGGGACTCTATAGTACATCTGGCTTTCTGGGAGAAGGAGGTACAGCATCAGGAGTCAAGCTGGATTCAAGGAAAACATCATCCATAACATCCAGGACTGGGGGGATGGCCAAGGATCTGTGTTGTGGAAGATCTAGGAATTCCCTGAGTCTCTTTTTAGACTGTAGGTAGCCCTGACTGTCCCATTGGAAATGCTCCATTAAAGTATGCAGGGTTTCCCAAAAGGAAAAATCCTCTGGTGAGAGGATGAAGGAATGGAGTCCTCTGCATCAGAATCCTCATAAGTGGAGAGGGGTTGCATGTCTTCATAGTCAGATGCATCAGATTCATCTGACTCTTGTTCAGACAAAACTACAGGGGACAGATCTCATTTCCTTTTTGAGGGGGTAGCTTGGCTTCCGCTGATCAGCATGATAAGGTCTTCTGCCATTTTAAGCATTTGAGATGGAGGTAAGGTAGCAGGCACCTGAGAGTGGGTCGCCAGTTTCTTGGATGTGGTGCAAACCCTGGACCTAAGAAACTCGGTCATTTTTGAAGGAACGGTAGTCATGAAAGAAGATGTTTTGTGTCGAGATTCGGTAGTGCGAAGGACTTCCTCGGAAGCTGGTGCCTGCTCAGCGGCTCCAGACCCATCCAAGGTAGAGATGACCTCAGAATCCTTAGTCGAAGAAGAGTTGTGTGGCATACCGGACTCCAAAATGGTCTCGGTAGCGGCTTGCGAATCAACTGAAGTGGGCATCAGGTGCTGCGAAAGCATCTCACTGAGTACAGGAGAACTGACGACTAGCTTAACGGAAGCATCGTCAGTAGGTTTGGACCTGTGCGGTCTGTCTCTGTCTTTATCTTTATATTTTTTCAGAAGATCTGCTGCCAGATGGCTTACCGAAGCCATATCGGAATTCAAGGACTGTAAAAGAAAAAATCTGGTTACAATAAGGGCCTGATGATAGATAGTTCTGGCGTTGAACAAAGCATAGAGGCAACAACGGGGGACGTCTTGGTCTGGGCTTAAACAACTGACGCAGTAAGAGTGGAAGTCTTGGTGTGGTATTTGCTTTCCACAGGCAAGACAATTATTAACTTTTTCTGACATCAGTTAGCGTAAGACAAAAAGGTTCCCCGATGGGGTACTTAGCTTTAGAAGACTTCAACTTCAATTCGCAGACGAAAACTCAGGTAGCGGCCGACCGGCACTTGTACGAATTGCTTCTGCTTAGGGTTCCACGGCAAGAAAGACTGATGTAATGGCATCGGCTGCCTTACTTTATACTACTGATGACCTGACATCAGTCCGCAAGCGACAGCAACCGACGCAGAAATACTAAGTCTCTGGTATTCGGGCCGGCCGAGGGCTACCCTGGCAGGGATAATCCAAATGCGATGACTGCAACAGTGAAACATGAAGAACATCTATGGATCTAAAAGGTGGGTTCTCCACATTTTTTTGGATTTTAGGAACCCCAAAAATAGTGGCTACTACTGGATTCTTAACCTTCACAACATTGTAAGTATCAGAGGAAATTCACTGATCCAATACTCTTCTATATAAGAATCAATTATTTGAGAACTAATATTAATTTTATTAATGGAAACTGGAGAGTAAGTTTCACTATCATTCAATAAGTCATACATTGCTTTTGAATAATTCAAAGAATCCAATATAGATTTATCATTCCTAAGTTTGTCAAATAAAACTTTTTCTACTTTGCTTAAATTATAAAAATGAAACTCTTTTTTTACATGCAAATGTCATCTCCTCTTCTTCTTCTTCTTCTTTTGGCTGCTCCCATTAGGGGTCGCCACAGCAGATCATCTGTTTCCATTTCTTCCTGTCCTCTGCATCTTGCTCTGTCACACCAACCACCTGCATGCCCTCTCTCACCACATCCATAAACCTTATCTTAGGCCTTCCTCTTTTCCTGTTACCTGGCAGCTTCATCCTTAGCATCTTTTTCCCAATATACTCTGCATCCCTCCTCAGCACCTGTCCAAACCAATGTAATCATGCCTCTCTGGCTTTGTCTCCAAACCTTCCAACCTGGGCTGATCCTCTACTATACTTATTCCTAATCCTGTCCACCCTCGTCACACCCAGTGCAAATCTTAACATCTTTAACTCTGCCACGTCCAGCTCTGACTCCTGCCTTTTTGTCAATGCCACTGTCTCCAACCCATATAATATAGCTGGTCTCACTACCCTTGTGTAGACCTTCCCTTTCACTCTTACTGGTACTCGTCTGTCACAAATCACTCCTGACACTCTTCTCCACCCAGTCCATCCTGCCTGTACTCTCTTCTTTACCTCTCTTCCACACTCACCATTACTCTGAACTGTTGATCCCAAGTATTTAAACTCATCCACCTTCGCCACCTCTGCTCCCTGCTTCCTCACCATTCCTCTATCCTGTCATATATAAGTGTCATCTATAACAGCTTTCTCCAAAAATGCTAAGGTGGGGTGCAGTGAGGGATTAAAAGTACTTTTCTACCTAAGATGTTGAGTACTACTAGAAGCATCAGAACTGACAGCAATAGTTTTGTCCTTAAAATGCTAAATTTAACTTCCTAATAAATAATTTAATTTCAATTATAGTGTCAACAAATGTCAAATTTTTGGAGGGTATGGATTTTAGTCCTTTAGAAAAAAGAGAAAATGTTCCTCAGCTATAGTATTGTTGTATAGTTGTAAATATGAAAACCACTGCAGGTATATAAAGAAGTTTTGTTCTTACCATAATGTTTCATCTGTGTTGTTGATCTTCATTCATTCATGATGGATGGGACTCGGTTCTGTCCCCGGAACTGACTTGGCCGATATAATAAACTCGCTCCAGCCAAAAACTCTCCAGCTAAGGTTACCCATAGCACCCCTCTTCTCATCACCTCAGATTGAGTTTGCCCGTAAGGATAAGAAAGTGGAGGCTTTATCTGAGCAAATGCCCTATCATGTAACCAGGACCAAATCCAAACCTCCAGTAGTCTTTCGGAGGGGGTAGGAGGGTGGTATTTCATGAATGAATGAAGATCAACAACACAGATGGAACGTTATGTTAAGAACATAACATCTTTATCTGATGTTGTTAATCTTCATTCATTCATGATGGATGGGACAGAGTCACTAGCTACTTTATGTCCTGGGAGGCCCTATGCAAGGATATTCCTGAGCACCATTGAGGCAAAGGATACTCTTCCCCCTGAGACCATATACAATTTGTAATGAGTAATAAAGGTATGAGGGGTAGCCCAAGAAGCTGCTGTGCAAATGTCATTCATAGAAGCTCTTGAGTGAAAGGCCACTGAAGTGGAGTGAGCCTTGACTTTAGCTGATAGAGTCATTTTGTCATTTTGTTCTGCTGATAAACAAAAGTAATGCAATCTCGCAACCATTTTGATAAAGTGACTTTGGAAACTGGTTTGCCTAATCATAGACCTGAAAAAGTCAGGAACAGTTGATCTGATTTTCTGAATTATTTAGTCCTGTCTAAGTAAAAATGCAACTGTCTTTGCACATCTAACAAGTGCAAACAGTATTCTCCTTTGTTAGAAAAATTTGGAAAGAAAACTCACAAGTCAATGGACTGGTTAAGATTTGAATTTGAAACAACTTTGGGCAGAAAGGAGGGGTTAGTCCAAAGTGATACTCTCTGTTTGCAAAAAATGATGTATGGACATTTTACACACAAAACCTGTAACTCTGATATCCTCCTGGCTGAAGTGATGGCTACCAGGAATAAGGTCTTCCAAGACAATAACTTTATATCACAGGTGGTTGATGGCTCAAAGAGTTGTCAAATTAAAGTTTGTATGACTAGCGTCAAATTCCAAGGTTCAATAGGAACTTTAAGTGGTGGTCTCTGATGCATGACTCCCTTTAAGAAGGTTTTGCAGAGACGGTGAGATATCAAGGAAGAATCATTAAAGCCATTGTGAAAAATTGGAGATAGCTGTTAAATGGACTCTGATAGTAGAAGCTGAGGCTCCTGATTGGAGTAAAGTTGACAAGTATTCTAAGACTTTATGAATCTGGGCTGGGAAAGAATCGAGTCTTTGTTCTTGAGCCCAGATCACAAATCTGTTCCATTTACTATGACAAAGTTTCCTGGTAGATGGTTTATGGGAAGCCAGAAGTATCTTTTGCAGTGGGGAAGATAGATTACTCTGCCTGGAAATTACTGGAAGTGGAGAAACCAAGTGGCCAGCTTGAGACTCAGTAGGTCAAGATGGACCAGCCCCTGTGGATGAGACAGCAGTCCTGGGGTTGGATCCAGAGTCCATGGGTGGTGAACTAGGGGAACCATAGTTGACAGGGCCAATAGCATGCAATGAGTATTACTTTGCTTCTCAAGTGTTGCACTTTCTTTAAAAACTGTATTATCAGGGGAATGGACAGTAGGACAGTAGGACATGCTACACCTAAAGAAATCCCAATCCCTTCGAGCTACACGCTCTAGGGACCTAAATCTTGTCACCACAATAAATAGGACATGATGGAGGGATAGATTCCTGTCCCAGAGACTTCCCATACTCTGGAACAGGCTACCCATCTATGTCAAGCAAAGTTCTTCATTAGCACTCTTCAAGAAAAATCTTGATGAGTGGATGGGAATGGGATCACTTCTGTGTCTCTACTCGACAGTGGCACAGGAAAATAACTTTCTTGGGTGGCGTAAGCCAGGGAACTTTGTTGGCTAGGCTTACATAGGCCCTTGGGCCAATAGCCTAGTACCTATCTATAAACCTATGAAAGGGAGGAAAGGCATAAAGCAGTCTCAGGGGCCAATCGTGTATCAGAGCATCTCTCAGTGACTCCTTCTGAGCGGGGATCAGGGCAAAGTAGCTGCTGCATTTGTGGTTCAAGGGAAAGGCAAATAGATCTCAGCAAGGCTGGCCCCAATGATGAAAGATTTCTGTTGCTATTACAGGATTGATAGACCATTTGTGAGGCATAAGGATGTTTCTGCTCAGTTTGTCCACAATCACATTGGAATTCCTGGGAATGTGTGTTGCTATCAGAAAGTGGTTGGAATCTATTTCCCATTGCCACACTCTCAGGGCTTCCTGACATAACGGGTAAGATCTGGCTCCTCCTTGTTTGTTGATGTACCAGACCACCGACATGTTGTCTGATTGGATAGCAATTGTGCCCAGTGGAAGGGCAGATTGGAATGCTTGCAATGTTAGAAGCACCGTCCTCAGTTCTAGGATATTGATGTGCAGATTGGCTTCTAAGGGGGACCAAGTGTCTTCAACTGTTTTTCCCTGAAAATGCCCTCCCTCAACCCCATCAGGGATGTGTCTGTGGTCACTATGGCCTTGGGTTGAGGCGGTGAAAAGGGTAGACTCAATAACTCATGTTCTGGCTTCATCCACCAATTTAGATCTTGTTTGAAACTGTTTGTTATGCCGATTGGGTAAGACATGGGATGCATCAGTAGAGACCACTGTGACACTAGCAGCCATTGAAGCAGCCTCATGTGGAATCTCGCCAGTGGAACCAGAGTGATTGCCACTACCATCAAACCCAGTAGTTGTAAGACTAAATTAGCTGGGACTAAGTCTTGAGAGAGAGTATCGCTTGTAGCTGGGATCTTAACCTTTGTAACCTGTGATGAGGTAGAGCAACTAGGCAGGATCTTGTGTCAAAAATTACTCCAATGAATTCTAAGCTTTGAGCTGGTACCAGTTTTGGCTTTTCCTTGTTTATTGAGATGTCTAATATATCTACCAGTTGTAGAGTGTAGCATAAGGCTTGAAGCAGTAGACATTTGGTGGGGGCGGTGAGGAGCCAACCTTCTAAATACGGAAACACCTGGAATCCTTGCAGTCTCAAGAGAGCTGTTACTATTGTCATGTATTTGGTGAACACTCTGGTCGGCTGTGGTGAGACCGAAGGGCAGTGCCGAAAATTGATAATGATCAGCTCCCAGCCGGAAGCGGAGATATCTTCTGGATCATTTAGCCATTTTTATGTGATAAAACACATCCTGAAGATCTATCAAACACATCCAATTGTCTTCTTCCAGAAATGGAAGGATAAACTGAACCATGACCATCCAGAATTTTGTCTGTGTGATGAATTTTTTCAAGATACTGAGGTCTGAAATTGGCCTCCAGTCCCTGTCTTTTTGACACTAAAAAGAATCTTGAGTAAAATCCGGATCTTATTTGGTCTAGTGGGATTGTTTGGATGACTCTTTTCTTTAGCAGCTTTAAAACTTCTTGAGCTACTGCATCCCTCTGATCTGAGTGATTGCCACTACCATCAAACCCAGTAGTTGTAAGACTAAATGAGCTGGGACTAAGTCTTGAGAGAGAGTATCGCTTGTAGCTGGGATCTTAACCTTTTTAACCTGTGATGAGGTAGAGCAACTAGGCAGGATCTTGTGTCAAAAATTACTCTAATAAATTCTAAGCTTTGAGCTTTGAGTTTATCTGTTTGGATGACTCTTTTCTTTAGCAGCTTTAAAACTTCTTGAGCTGCTGCATCCCTCTGACTGGGTGGAACGTCAGGGATTCACCTTTGTGGCCTTGAATAAAGGCCAAAGGGAATATGGTAACTTCTGGTCATTATAGTCTGCACCCAGGAATCTGATGTTATTGAATGCCAGGCTAAGTGGTGGAGAGAAAATTGTCCCCTGACTTCCTCCAGAGGCAAGCAATTGTGCCACTCTTCAGGAGCAATTATAGGGCTGCCTAGAGAAGGAGTCCCTGGAGGCCTGGTTTTATGGGCCACCTCTGCCATGGGAGGGGCGTCTTCTTGATGAGTTCCCCCTCTGCCACGGGGAGCAAACTTGTCACTTGTGTCATGAAAGGGATTTCTTAAACAACATCTTCCTGCTTCTCTGATTCCAGTTATAGGATCACTGTGGAGCAGAAAAACTTATGCCAACAGCAGATAGGGTCTTTCCATCTTTCTCACACCTGGCTAAGGTGGTTTTAACTTTAGGGCCAAACAGAGAAGACTCATCAATGGGAGCACTGACGAAGGAAAACTTGAAGGGGTCTGCAAAGTTGCACAAGTGCATCCAGGTGTGACATCTTATGACAATGCTTGTACCCACTTCTCTGGCTGCCCCTTTGGTTGTATGCACAATCAACCACATGGATGAATTAGAAATGTATTCTAGGGTGGCAAGCTGGGAGGCAATTTTATCACATACCTCATCAGACACTGCTCCTGCTAAGGTTCCTGAAAGTTCTGTAATCAGGACCCTCTGAAGACGGTAAAATGTGCATATAATTCAATGACCATATGGCAAAGGTCAATGAAGCATAAACCCACTTCCCTAGTCTGTCCATCATCCAGGACTCCCTATTTGGTGGATGGACAGCAGAACTCTCTTCTGTGAGTTCTTTCCTTGTGGCCACCACCACCACCATAGCATCTACTGCCCAGCCTTTGGACCAATGGGGCCGGTCCTCAGAAGGAGAGAGTATTTTGTCCAGTCTTCGGGGGATTGGTCCAATGGTGTCAGAGGCCTTCCAAGCATGCTGCATGATGAGCTTGACCAACTCATTTGCAGGTGGGGTCACCCAGGAAGTGGAGGGTTGAGCACAGAAATCCTGCAAGAATACAGATTCCTCAGATGAAGGGTTGGTGGGCTTCCAGTCACCCCCTTTGTTTCAGAAACTCTAGTATGTCTCCAAAAAAGACATCTTCAGGTGGTGACCATGGGGACCCTTCCCCCTCATCGTAATCTGTATCTTCGGTGAAGGATTCCTTAGGGGAATCAATGTCCTTCCTCTTGCATGACCTCTTACGGGGTGGCTCTTCAGGGGGAACTTCTGAAGAGGACTCCAAAGAGAGGGTGCCCTGCAGTAGGGTATCTTGCTGTTCCCATTCCCAATGTCCCGGTATAGTGGACTGTGTCAGCTGCGAACCGGAGGACATGTATATGTGGCATTCCGGCACCCAAGGGTCCAACTGCAAGCCTGATGAGGTGAGTGCTCTCTCCATAACCTGGAAGGCAGGCCCACCCAAAGAGGGATGGGAGCGTGGAATCGAGAAAGACAACCTTGGAACCGGGGGTCACACCCCAATCCGATGAACACACCTCCAGGAGTGGAGCCACGAGAGGACTCAGAGCTGTCAAATCTACCGGAATGTAGACTGTGCCAAAGAAAAAATTGGTGCCGTGATAGGGATCACAGTGCCAAAAGACCAGTCAGTGTCTAGGGGTGGGATGACTCCAACTGAGCCATGATTCACAGGGTAGGTTCCAGAACCATGGTAAGATCTACCAGTAGAACCAAAAAAGCTGGTACCAGGATAGGTATCAGCATCAAGGGCTCCAAGTCCTGCAAGAAGGTTGAAGGAGAAACATAGGTTGGAGTCTGTGCAGAAAACCCCTTAGCTCTGGGTAGGAGGGAGGTTTTAGATGGAATTGTGATGCCTCTGGCTGCTAGGAGCTGATCCACAAATCTCACAACATCGAACTCCAAAAGGCTTCTGGTGGAACAGGTTGACATCCCCGATGGAGATTCAGGCCAATCAAGGAATGGACTTAGCCGTTGTCCAACAAAGGGGTCGACTGATGGAGAATATCTGGTCCTGGCCAATGTCTACCTTCGGCACTGAGGTCGAAAGACCATAAAGTTATGATGATGGGGAAAGTAACCAGTTTTAAGGGAGATACTATTGTTGGTGGCAAGAGGGTCTGTGGTACCATGGAAATAGTAGCAGTTGTTGGTTCCATAGTAAGGGATGGCTCAGTGGATGGAGATTTAATCTCCAGTGCCGAGGTCGGTGTTGAAGTCAATTTCTGTTTCAATTTCATATGAACCTGAGCCTTAGTGTTTTTTGTTTCCTGGGACTGAGGAGATGATGCCACTGAATGTCTCCTCTTCTTTGTCTCTTTCTTTTTGGGGGGGGGGGGGTTGAGACCTCCACCTCAGATAAAGCGTATGATAAAGGGATTTTCAAGAAACCCTTTAAAATTAGTTTGTTTTTGTGCTTAGCTAATGTGCGGGCACTAAAGCCCTTACAAAGCTCACACGGAGGTTGAACATTCAGATAAGGTACTCCTAGGCAATAAATGCAGGAGAGATGCCCATCAGAGTTTGGCATCTTCCTGCCACATTTATCATATTGTTTAAAACCAGTAGTGCTCTTCTTGTCAGCCATTAAGAACATTTTTGTTAACAACAATTAACAATAATTAACAAGGAAAATCCTAATACAACTAAGTATACACACACATGCACAAAGAAAGGAAAGGATTTATTTATTTATTTATTTATTTTGTGGTTTACCAACAATGGTAAGAAGGTATATCCAAAGGATAAAGGGAAGGGAAAGGAGAATACCAACGATGGTAATTAAATTACCAAAAGGTAAGGGAGGGGCCTGTACCAACGATGGTACAAAGAAATACCAACAAGGTAAAAAAGGCAGAAAATTTTCACTCACACCGGAAGGAAACTATCAAAAACTATAGACTAATAAAATATTTAGGAGAGCTGGCCTGACGTGTCTTGAAACTCTATGCATCAAACAAGATCTGAGGAGATGAGGAAAGGGGCACAATGGGTAAGCTTAGCTTGAGAGTTTTTGGCTGGCACGAGCTTGTTATATTGGCCGAGTCAGTTTCCAGGATGGAACCGAGACCCATCTGTCATGAATGAATGAAGATTAGCAATATCAGATATGATGCTATTAGTTGAAACTATCGAGGATACCGAGGTTTCCACATTTTCTGTGGGTATGTATTAGGGGTCTGATAACATCCCTGTCCTGAGTCCAAATTACTCATATTGACTCTTGGGAACCTCTTTGGAACCTGATGGTAGAAGAGGAAGCTCTAACACAGAAAGGAGAGGCTAGAAAGTCTAAAATATGCACTATAGAAGTAGAAAAGGGATTACTTTGTTTTTCATCTGCCCAAATGGTAAATCTCTTCCATTTGCTAGAGTACAGCTTTTGAGTGGAAGGTTTATGAGCCAACAAGACGATGTAGCTTACTGGGGAGGAAATATTAGGATACCTGGCAACTAATGGAATTGGAGGAACCATCCTGTCGCTTGAGGTTCAAAATGTCTGGGTAAACTAGCCCGTCTGGATGGGACAGAAGATCTGGAACTGGGTCCTGAATTCAAGGTTGTCAAATCAGATAGGGGTAAATGAAGGGGAACCAAATCTGTCAAGGCCAAAATGGGGCAATGAGGATTACTGTGCTTTTCAACCTGAGGGCTTTCTGTAAGAATTTCAGAATTAGAGATATCGGGGGGGGGGCATACGGGAGACTGGGGGGCCAATTGTGGAGGACATCTCTGGGTGATTTCCCAAGAGGGGGGATCAGGATGAAGTAATTGTTTACAGGGGCAGCAAACAGGATGCAGCAAGGTTGACCCCAGTGAAGAAAGATAATTTTCGCCACTGCTGGATTGAGAAACCACTCATGAGGCTGAAGGATACATCTGCTCAATTTGTCTGCAATCACATTGTAACTCCCCAGAATGTGTGTTGCTATTAGAAAGCAGTTGAAAAAGACTGCCCACTGCCACACTCTGAGGGCTTCTTGACAAAGGGGGTAAGACTTGGTTCTTCCTTACTTGTTGATGTGCCAAACTACTGACATATTGTCTGTTTGAATTGCAATTGTCCCCCAAACAAAAGCTGTTTGAAAGGCCTACAACACTAGAAGCACTGTGCTTAGCTCCAGGTTATTGAGGTGCAAGTTGGCCTCTAATGGGACCAAGTGCCTTGGAAAGTCTTGCCCAGTAAATGCCACACCACCCCATCTGGGAGGTGTCTGTGATCACTATGGCCATGGGCTCTAGAAGAACAAAGGGGCAACCATGAAGAATTTGTTCAGAATCCATCCACCATAGAAGATTCCTCTTGTAATAATTGGTGATCTGAATTTGGTCTTACAAGGGTTGATGAAGGACAGACCACTGAGAAGCTAGTAGCCATTGCAGAATTCGCATATGAAACCTGGGTACAGGTACTAGAGTTATCGAGGCTGCCATCGGCCCTAGAGTTTGCAAAACTAGTCAAGTAGGGACGTGTCTGCTGTGGGTTATCTTCTGGACTTGTACCATTATTCTTTGAAGTATCTCTAGAGAAAGGGATGCTATAGTTGTCTCCATATTTAGTACAGCTACTATAAATTCTAAATTTTAGGTTGGTGTCTGTAAAAGGAAAAAACTTCAAAGACCAATGCACGTTAGGTTCAAGTAAGGCACCCTTTATTACTTGCTGCAAGGAGACAAAGCATGTAGGTACAAGGTTTGTCTGGTTCTTTGGTGATCAGTATGTTATTCTTATACAGTTCTCTCCATGTCACACAGAAAATGTTACTATTCTATTGCTGATGTAGTTGGACACAGCTTTCTGTATGTTTCACAGAAAATGTTACCAGCCTTACTGCTGACTAGGTTAGATTATTTGCTAGCTTGCAAAAACATTTTGAGAAAAACAACCTGGCCTTGGGCTTATTTTAGTCCATTTTATCTTTTCAATTCTTCAATTGTACAGTTCTAATACATGTTACATTTTGTCTAGATTCAAGGTACGTTTCTAGCTCTGGTACTAGCAGCTGCATATTTTTTCATGGCATAAGCAGAAATTAAATGTCTGTTTCTTAGGTCTCATGACATTAGCAGAAATGAAATGTCTCTTGTTAAGTTTCTAATAGCTGTGCAGATTCATGCAGTGTGAACAGAATAAATGTATTAACCCTTTTAAACTTCACATGCACTTAGCATGCATATTACTATTATATATTTTTCTAACATTTCCCTCCTTTTAATACTTTTATTCTACTTTCAAGATAAGCATAAACAGTTTTTTCTTCCCCTAACCTCTTCCTGCTCAGGATTTGCAGTTAAGAGAGTCATTCAGTTTAAGCTCATGAAAGCATTTTCAGTTTTTAGCAATTCAAGTTCAGTGTCTTGGTATAAGGTTTCTGAAACTGAAATGTCTACAAAATTTTTAATCAGTCTTTTCATGCAGGGGATGCAGCAGCACACACATACCACCAGTAGGATTATTCCTACACAGATGGCAATCAGAATGTTCATCAGGATGCTGCTCCAACCCCCAAACAATTTCTGGAAAAAGTCCGTCAATGGATTTGGTCCTGGTTTGGTCATAGCTGACACCTGCTGAATCACCTCAAGATGGTTGTCTATCTTGTGTTTGTGGTCAGGAATATACGAACAGCCCTCCTCCTGGATTAAAGTGCACGTACCTCCTCTCGCCACTAGGGTGAAGTCAAGAGCCATGCGATTTTGAAGCACTACTGTTCTCATGGCATTCAGTTCATCAGTCACCAACTCTAGGGTGGAAAATGTTCAATTACTCATTATTTCGAGAAGCTTAGACAGTTTTCTCAGTTCCCAGATTGATTTCGTTGCTCCATATGCTGGCATTACACCTGCCCATGATATAACAGTATCACTCAAGTCCATGTGTGTCAGTCCATCACCCACAGCATGATGGTTTTTCCAGCGTGCATTGATTTGCCCCACTGAATTGGCAGGCTTCTTAATTTCTCGAACATTTAAAATTTTCCCTTGAGGTAAAACTGCTGTGTGTCGTATGGCCGGAACCAGGTAGCCCAAAAAACAACTGCTGGACCAATTCTCAGATAGCCATTTATATGCTTTTCTACCGCATACAAAGTAACAATCTTCTACTTTAGTAGTAACTTTACTATGCCCTGGCTCTGCATGAAACATTTTTTTGTCGATTATAGACAGTTGCTTATAGAGATCAGCATTATGTTTTACTTCTTCAGTTGTCCTATGCATCAGTTCAAAAAATGTATCATAGCTCGTGTTGCAATAGGATCTGGTGTTATCAGGTTTAGTGTAGCATCTATAGGGAACAGTCACATTGCAATTGCTCCAACCCACCTGAACCGTATCATTCTTGTAAAAACACACAGTTCCCTTTTGTCGAACAGACAAGTGCAATGCTACTTTGTCTTGTGATGTGACATCTAATGTATCATGAATTAGGTTTTCCCAAGTCTTGTTGGCTCCTAGGGGAACTGAAGTTAACAGTAACCGCCCATATGCTGTTGGTAAAGCTGTGCAAATCCAGAAATTTGAAACATTGAAAATTTCAGCATACACATATTTGATTGCCTGGTAAGTGTTAAAGTTTGGGTGCCACTCTGCACGCTTGTTCAGTCCAATTTGTGTGGCTGAGAAAAGGAATGGCCACAACAAAAAGATTATTGTCACTAGTACAGTCAACAGGATGGTTATGCAATACTTCTGTGGAAACGGTTGTTCTGCATTTCTGCTTTCCCCGACTCTTCCAAGTAGGTGTATTTGGATCTTACTAGATTCCGTCATCTTTACTTTGGACACGTGCTCTCACTCTCTGCCCTAATAGGACCTTCAGCACCAATGGTTTCTTCACTGGGGTTGAGACGGATCGATCCTATTGATCTGACCCCCCTTTGTAGCCAGACTTTGTGCTGAGGGCCCCGATGGAGAGGTAAGATTTTTGTCCAACTCAAAGTTCTTAACCAGTTTGCAGTGCGTCAGGTGTATCCACGAAGCTCGTTCTGCTATCTTGACTGCAGTGAGTGTTGAAAGAAGCACCTGGTAGGGACCTTCCCACCTTGGCAAAGCCCAATTCTTTCACTTGACTATTTTGATCCACACCCAGTCTCCTGGTGTCACTGCCACTTCTGATGTTTCAGTTTGTCTTCTGTCTGAAACAGAATTTAACTGCAAAAGGTGTTTAGAACTCACAACTTTTTTATATATTCAGCTAGTGTAAAATCAGCTTCCTGGTCTGATGACATGAGAAGTTTCCACTGGGGTGTATAATAAGCCCTTCCAAATAGTTTTTCAAAAGGAGTCAATCCTTTTGCTGTAGGGACAGTTCTCATGCTCAACAGTGCCAGGGGTAAACAGTACAACCAGGTTTTTCCTGTCTCAGCTATTAATTTTCTCAATTTGTTATTTAGTATACCATTATGCCTTTCAACTAGCCCTGCAGATTGCGGATGGTATGCACAATGATTTTTTAAAGAAATACCAAAATGCTTACTCAACTGCTGTATGGTTTGATTTACAAAATGTGTACCATTGTCACTGTAGATTCTTTCCAGAATACCGAATCTAGGAATGATTTCCTTAACAAGTACTTTTGCCACTGTAGCTGCATCTGGATTTTTGGTTGGAAAGGCCTCCACCCATCTGGAAAACATATCTACAATTACAAGACAATACTTCTTATTTTCACATTTGTTCAATTCTATGAAATCCATACAAATAGTGTGAAACAGATATGGTGGTGTGGGGTAACTTCCTTGCTCGGGCTTTATCGCCCCTTGTGCATGGTGTTTGTTACAAATCTGACACATCAAACAAAATTTTTTAGAGTAGTTTGTAAATCCATACGCTGTGAACACCTGGTTCACCAGCTGTACCATCCCCTCTGTTGAGACATGGCACTTCCCATGGCTCAACAATGCTGCATAGCGAAACAAATTAGAGGGTAGTATCGGCTTTCCCTCTCTAGAGATGTACAGCCCCTTTTCGAGGATTGCTCCTCATTTTATCCATCACTGTTTTTCAGCTTGCGTAGTGAGTGTCTGCATTGTTTTTAACATATCTAAATCTAAAGTTCCAGAGGGTTATAATTCCTCATTTAAAAGAAATACTTCTGTGGCTGTTTGTTTTGCAGCTATATCAGCTTTCACATTACCTTTTGAAATTCTGTCTTGTTGCTTGGTGTGAGCTGTGCATTTACATATGGCTACTTTCTGAGGTAACTGAATAGATTCTAAAAGATCTAAAATAAACTGCGCATGATTTATAGGTTTGCCAGTAGATGTTATCATTCCCCGGTTTTTCCACTTTTGCGCAAAAACATGTACAGTAGAAAAAGCATACTGGCTATCAGTAAAAATGTTTACACATTTATCTTTTGCTAAGGTACATGCCCGTGTCAGGGCAATCAATTCTGCTGCTTGTGCAGATAAGTTGTGTGGTAAAGGTTTTGCTTCTATAATCTCAGTATCAGAGACTACTGCATATCCTACTAGGTTCTGTCCTGCAGGACCCCTTTTGCGCGAACCATCCACGTAATATGTCACCTCGGCATCATCCAAGGGGACATCCGTGAGATCTTTTCTAGGTAGTGTCTTTTGCTCAATTACTTGCAAGCAGCTGTGTGGTGTGCCGTCTGCAGGGGTCGGGAGCAGAGTAGAAGGGTTTAAAGTCATGCATCGTTCAATTGTCATATGAGGTTGGCTCAACAATATAGTCATACAGGAAAGATGCCTAGCAGGGGAAAGATATGCCACCTTTTCTTGTAGTAAAATAATTGCAACTGCATGAGGTACTCTCAAAGTGAGAGGGTGGAATAAGACTACTGAGGCTGAAGCCTGTACTGCCATCGCAGCTGCAACTACTGCTTGTACAAAGTGGGGTAAGGACCGTGCCACTGGGTCTAGTTGTGATGAGCAGTAAGCAATGGGACGTTGCTTATCCCCATGCTGTTGTTTTAACACTGATGTCATGTAACCCTGCTTACAATCCACAGTTTGGAAAAAACGTTTATGGCAATTTGACAGTCCCAGAACTAATGAGGATGCTATTAACTGCTTTAGTTTACAGAAGGCAGATTCTGCCTCTGGTGTCCATTGTAACAAATCCAGTGCTGCCATAGGCTTTTTATATATAAGGTCAGTCAGAGGTGCAGATTCCAAGGCATAGTTTGGAATCCAGCTCCTGCAAAAATTAGTTGTACCCAAGAAGGACATCATTTCCTTCTTGGTAGTGGGTTTTGGAGCTTGCAAAATTGCTATTTTTCTGTCCTCATCTAATGTTCTTCCTTCCTTGGATATCACATATCCTAGGTATTTTACCTGTTTTTTCCAAAGCTGCAGTTTACTTTTATTTACCTTATGTCCCTCAGCGGCTAAAAATTGTAGAAGTGCTATGGTATCTTCTTTACAATCCTGCTGGGTGGGGGCTGCTAGCAAGATGTCATCAACATAAAGTAAAATCTGACTGCCTCTTGGTGGGGTGAACCCTGCCAAGTTGCTTGCCATTTCTTGTGAGAATATCATTGGACTTTCACAATATCCCTGTGGTAGTTGCGTATACAACCAATACTGGCTGTCAGGGTGTATCAGTATCGAAAAGAACATGTTGCTGATGTCTACCACAGAAAAATACTTCTGTTGAGATTTCAAATCATTCAACAGGGTGTGTGGGTCTGGCACCATGGGTGCCCTTGATATTACTGCATCATTTACAGCTTGTAAGTCCTGGACCATACGCCATTCTCCGTTGGCCTTTTTAACTGGAAATAAGGGTGTGTTACATGGTGAATCGGGAGATTCTACTAGTATCCCTCCTTTAAGTAAGGCTGCTATAATAGTCTTTATCCCTGCCTCTGCATCTTTTCTTAAGGGATACTGTCTTTTTTGTGGTCTGAATGCTGACTTTGGCATGATAGTAACTGGTCCCGCTGTACGAATGAGTCCTACATCTGATTTTCCTGTTGACCAGAGAGTCTCTGGTATGTCTCGTAAGGCATTCTCTTCCTCCTTTAGTAGGAGTGTTAATCAGCTGTCCTCGCTAGACTGCAAGTAAACAGCTGGGTTGGTCTGAGTTATCCAATTCAACTTTTGTGCTTGTATTCCTTGTTCTGACAGTTCTAGTTCTGTCTGTTTCTCCCATCTCGTGACTTTTTCTCTTAGGTCTGCCCATTCTATGTTTCTGTTTTTGATTAAGCTAACATGTGGTAATCGATTAGATTTATAAAGTGCAAAGAACTCCTGGGGCAATGAATAGCTGGCTACACTGTTCCCTTCTGTGTCCCAGTACAGGTTACGCAATATTAATCTGTTTGCATGATTCTTAAATAATTATTGCTCATATTCCTTATCAGGTCCTGGTGTGTTGCAATAATACAGGGTACAGTACAACAGGTGTTGCTTATCAATGTCAAGGGAGGGGAACTTGCTGATGGCTAGGTTTATTAACTCTTTGGTCACAGTCCCTGGACCAGTCAAAACCAAGTCCTGGCTGTACCAATAAAAATTTCACCCTCCGATTGCACTACAGAGGTGTTATTATGCCGCTGTGCTTCCATACCCTGCATAGTTGGGACTACTGCTATACCAAATAGCTGCATGATGTCTCTGCCCAAGAGGTTTACTGGGCATTTTGCAGAAACTACAATTTTGCTTCTTTGTATCAATCCTGAAACTGGATCAGTTATTGCAATGTTACGGGAGAGAGGCTCCCGATACAGCTGTCCATTAGCTGCTTTGACCAGTATATAATCAGGTGACTCTGTGTTTTCTGGTAGTTTGGAGGGGTGTATCAGGGTTCTTGATGCCCCTGAGTCACACAAAAATTTGACCTCCCTCCCTTCTACCAAGAGTGTAACTTCTGGTTTCGTGTCTGCCAAATCGAGCTCCAAGCTCAATAAAGCTAGGTCTAATATCTCATTTTCTTCATTGTCACTAACTTCCTGCACTTCCTCTACTCCCTCTATCACATTCTCATTTGTCCTTTCTTCGCTAGTTCTTCTAGTGATTCCTGACTACCATATAGTCAGTCCTCACCCTCCTTGTCTTCCGTTGTTGCCTTCTTGTTTTTCTTGCAATCCCTTGCCAAATGTCCTTTTTTACTGCATTTGAAACATTCTCCCCTTTTTTCTGTCCTTCAAAGTCCTCTGATCACTAATCAGATTGTTTGTTTCCCTGTGCAATTTTCTTGCCTTTTTTCCCAGACTGTACTACATAAAATTCTGCTCCATCATCTATAGAAAATACTTGAGCTTTCTTTTTCTTTTTGCTATTAAAATGCCTTTCTGCATGCCTAGCATATTCAAGTAATGATTGTAACCTGCTTGTACGATGGTCTACCATGTGTTTTGTAATAAAACTGCTTATAGGCATACTACTGCCTTTTAAAAATGCATTATTTAACTGTTGTTCATATGGGGAATCTTGTGTTTGATCTTCAGGAACCTGCATTCCACAGTGGTTATTAAAACATTCTAACAATCTGGCATAATACCTGTCAATAGTTTCACCTTCTTGTTGGATGCATTGATTAATGCAAGTCCAGTCTGCCCTAGGTTTCCATTTTTCAGAGATGCGGTCTGTAAGAACTTTCACTCTGGTGTCTAATTCTGCGTTGCTATGTGGGAGGGGTCTTTGTGCAGTGTCACGGGTATTCCAGTTCCCACTAATCATGTACCAATCTGGCCCTACAATTTGTCTAACTACTTTTTCTATTTCTTCTCCGTTTAGGTTATAACTCAACCTCATTCCTTGTAAATCTTCTGAGAATTTTCTAAAATTAACTTTTGGATGAGGGATTCCCTCAGTGGCTTTCCGGATGTCTTCCGGAGTCCAGGGTCTATACACTAAGATAGTTGGGTCCTGATTATCTTGACCTGCCTGAGGATTGGGTACTTCTATAGCGGGCATATTTCTTCTTCTTCACCTATAGATTGTGAATTCTTTACTATTTTCCATAACTCGATACCTTCTTCTGAATCACCTGCTTTTGTTCGGGACATGGTCTTGATGGGATCTCTAATTGTAGTCAGTTTTAATTTCACAATATCGCTATCCACAGGATATAGTGGAGGTGGTCTAACTTGTTCACTTGCTTCATATTCTGGTAAGGGAGGCGGAGGTGCTGATGCTATTACTAAGTTATTGTCCTCCCTATCTAAAAACATTGCTTTAGAATCTTTGCTTTTTTGTTCCCTACGGTTTACTTCCTCCAGCCACCTGTGTGCCTGAGGAATTCCTAATCGACGTTGCTTTTTAACTCGACCCTTGGAATCATTTTTGAGCTGTTTGATAAGTTTGATAAGCGAGGATTTCTCTAATTTTCCATCAAATTCGTATTTATTAACCCATTTTGAATAATATCTAACACTGTCGGTGCGCTGCAACTGCATATATTTTGCATCTCCTGTTAACGGCGGGTTTTGGGGTCTTTTTGTGCATTTATTACCCATTTTGTTTCACCCTTTGATCGTTACGTAACTTTTCTTAATTTTTAACGTGGTACCACGGATTTTGTTATAGTCTCTTCAGAATGACTGCCTACTTATTCTGTTTCTCCTGATCTATAACAAGACAGTAATCTTTTTTGTCCCTGACTTGCAAGAAAAATACAGTCTGACAAAAACAATACACATCTAGTCCCTGATCTAAAACAGAAAACAGAAAAAAGTAGATTCGCCTTACCCGAGCCTACGTGATTGATCACCGATTCGTGGAGACCCATCCTTCAGTCACAGATCAGAAAGTGGCTGGCCTCTTTTGAACGACAATTCAGTTGGAGGACTTTCCATATAAGAAGAACCGATTTGGTTTCTTCCCCATATGGTTTCAACCACCTGGCCGTCTGATCCGAGGTGAAGAGAGGGCTCCAGCTCGAAGGACCAATCTGCAAAAGGAAAAAACTTCAAAGACCAATGCATATTAGGTTCAAGTAAGGCACCCTTTATTACTTGCAGCAAGGAGACAAAGCATGTAGGTACAAGGTTTGTCTGGTTCTTTGGTGATCAGTATGTTATTCTTATACAGTTCTCTCCATGTCACACAGAAAATGTTACTATTCTATTGCTGACGTAGTTGGACATGGCTTTCTGTATGTTTCACAGAAAATGTTACCAGACTTACTGCTGACTAGGTTAGATTATTTGCTAGCTTGCAAAAACATTTTGAGAAAAACAACCTGGCCTTGGGCTTATTTTAGCCCATTTTATCTTTTCAATTCTTCAATTGTACAGTTCTAATACATGTTACATTTTGTCTAGATTCAAGGTACATTTCTAGCTCTGGTACAAGTAATGCTGACTATGGCTTATACTTTCAAGCATCTATTGTTTTCTTTATCAAAGCTTCTAGCAGCTGCATATTTTTTCATGGCATAAGCAGAAATTAAATGTCTCTTTGTTAGGTCTCATGACATTAGCAGAAATGAAATGTCTCTTGTTAAGTTTCTAATAGCTGTGCAGATTCATGCAGTGTGAACAGAATAAATGTATTAACCGTTTTAAACTTCAAATGCACTAAGCATGCATATTACTATTATATATTCTAACAGTGTCAAATGTGATTTCTCGAGATTCACCATTATTCCCAGATGAGCACAGATATTGAAAGTGTAATCTGTGGCTACTACCAACTGATACCTGGTTGAAGCAGTTATGAGCCATTCGTCCAAGTACGGGAACACATGGAATCCTTGTAGTCTCAAGTGGGCTGCTACAACTGCCATGCATTTTGTGAACACCCTGGGGGCTGTGGTGAAACCAAAGGGCAGTACTCTGAATTGGTAATGACTGGCTCCCAGCCAGACGTGGAGGACTATCCTGGAGCATTTGTCCATTTTTATGTGGTAATACACATCCTGAAGATCTATCCAATTGTCTTTCTTCAGAAAAAGGAAAAATAGACTGTACCACGACCATCTGAAACTTTGTCTGCCAAACAGATTTGTTCAGCACACTGAGATCCAACATTAGTCTCCAGTCCCCTGTCTTTTTTAGCACTAAAACAATCTTGGGTAGGTTACAGATCATTTCTGGTCTGGCGGGACTTCTTGGATGATTTTTTTGTCCAGCAGTTTTTGAATTTCTTGCACTGCTGAATCCCTCTGATTGGGTGGAATATCAGGGGATATTCTTCTGTATTGGGGAGGGTGAGAAAAGGGAATGATATAGCCTCTGGATACGATCAGTTACACCCAGGAATCTGTTGCTCTGTCTAGCCAGGCATTTAGGTACAAGAACAAGCATCCCCTAACTGCCTCCACAGGAAGACAATCAGGGCTCCCTTCTGGAACACTAAAAGGGCTTCACTGGAAAGGAATCCCTGAAGCCCTGGTTTTGTGGACCTCCTCTTTCACAAGGGCAGCATCTTCCATTTCGGTTCCCCCCACCCCTTGGTGAACTACCTCCAAGTGTGTCTTGGAAAGGCCCTTGGGATTTTTTGAACCACATTTTTTCACCACTCCTTTAATTCCTAGAAAAGGACCTTTGAGGGTGGAGAAATGTACGCCAACAGCAGAAAGGGTCTTACCATCCTTCCCAAACCTGGATAAAGTCTCTTTCACTTTAGGGTCAAACAAGGATGTTCCATCAAAGGAAGCATTGATGAAAGAAGACTTGAATGGTTCCCCAAAGTCACATAAGTGCATCTAGGCGTGTCTCCTTTTTGGCTACTCCTCTATCCATTGCCCTGGAAGTCCCATTGGCTGTATGAGCGATCCGCCTCATGGATGAATTAGACACTGACTCCAGGGTGGCTAGCTGGGAAGTCACTTTCTCTTGGATTCCCTCAACTATAGCTCCTGCCAGGGTGTCTGACAATTCCTTAATCAGATCCCATTGGAATCTTGTGAAGTGTGCCAAAAAAACAAGGACCTTATAGAGAATGTCAATGAAGCATAGACCTACTTAACAAATCTGTCCATGACCAGAGACTCTCTGTTGGGCAGATGGACAGAGGAACTCTCCTCAGTGAGTTCCTTTTTAGTGGAGGCCGCTGCAACCATGGCATCCACAGCTAACTCCTTGGCCCACAACTGCCTGTCCTCAGGGGCAGATAATATTTTATCATATCTCTTAGGGATAGGCTCGATGGTGTCCAGAGCCTTCCATTCCTGCTTTGAAATCAACTGAATTAGTTCGTCAGGGGATGGTGTCACCCAAGAGGTACAAGGGCAAGTGTTGAAAGCCTACAGGTAGACAGGTTTCTCCCAGGAAGGGTTTTAGGACTTCCAGCCACCCCTCTGTCTTAAAATTTCTAGGATGTCTCCAAATGAGACATCTTCAGGAGGTGACCATGGGGACCTTTCCCCCTCATCGAAATCTGTATTCTCAGTAATAGATTCCTGGGAGGAATCCAAGTGCTTCATCTTGCACTTCTTTTTCTGAGGGACCTCCTCAGGAAGGATAATCTGGGGATGTATCAGAAGATGATAGAACCCAGGTCTGGGGACCCTGAGACTTCAGCACCCACTGTCCTAATGGAGAAGCAGGAGGAATAACTGAGCTAGAGGGGGTACCTGTTCTGAGGGGGAAAGCACTTGACTGAGTCACTGTAAGTGAGAGGGCCCTCTCCATAGCCTTGAAGGCCAGCCTCCCTGAAGAGGGAAGGGAAACTGGAACTGAGATAGACTGCCTTGGAACCGGGGTCACTCCGCACTCTGAAGAACTGACCCTCGAGACAAAAGCCAGTGCCAAACTAACTTGAGCCAAAGATCCAAGGAGCAGGGGTGGCTCCAAAAAACCTGGTGTCAAGACCTGCCCCCTGGAACTGACAGGGAAGCTATGGCTCCAGTAGGTCTCCTGTTCCAAAGCCACCGAAGAGCTCAGGGGAACTACCAGTTCCGAAGATGCGAATAATTCCAGCCCCACTACAGTCGGTGCTGGGAGATCTTGAACAGACGATTCTAATACCGCTAAGGAGGTTAGAAGAGGAGTATTAGTGGGGTAAAGGAAGTCTTGGTTCCAAGACCTTAATGGGTCAGAACCAAAAGAGGGCCTGAAAGTCCTCTATCTCATAGAATTTTATTCACCAGCCTCTCCACATCGAGTTCAGACAGACTTTTGGTGGAGCAGATAGTTGAAGTAGATAGGGGTTTAGACTTCTGCAGAAAATCTTCGGGAAGCTCCCCTTCAAATGGGTCAGTTGAACATGAATAAGTTGTCCTAGGAAAAATGCCCTTAGTCACAGTAGGTGGAGCAGTAATTATTTCCTTGAAATAGCAATCGGCACTGGAGTACTTGTCAACAGTGGTGTCTTAGAAGCAGAGGCCTGTGGTACCGTAGACAATTTCGAAACCAAGGGTTTCAATTACTTTGCTTTCAAAACTGACAGAGAGGTTGGAACCAAGAGACTTCTTTTCTTTCCTTTGTCCACAGAAGATGAAGATAAAGGGGAGGAAATATCAGTTTTCACTTTGTCCACAGAAGATAAGGCTTCACTGGAAGCTGAGGGAAGCAAGCCTTTCAAAATAAGTTAATTCCACCTTTCTACAAGGCTCAATGGCTAAACGCATGACATATGCTGCATCCTTTGCAAATGGAGGAGACCTAGGAAATAGACAAAGAGAGAATGAAAATCTGATGATGGAATTTTGTGGCTGCACTTCTGGTATTTTTAAAGCCAGAGGGGACCTTACACTTCTCAGCCATGCCAACAAAAGGAGATACAACTGGAATACAGCAACTTACACTTGCACTCACACAAAAGATTTAGAGATACTAGCAGAGTGAAAAAGAAAAGATTTTTTTTTTTTTTGGAAGGGGGGAGGAAACTATCAACAATGATAGAGAGAATAAACATGTATGGGGAAAGGAAAAAAAACTAGCAAGAGAGAGGGAGGGGAAAAACTATCAATGATGGTAGTTAAGAAAAATGCACAAACATGTAAAGGGAAAAAATATCAACAATGATACTATAAAGTTATACTACGTGTAAGAAAAATTTAAGGTATAGCGATAAAAAAGAAGAGAGACAGAAGAAAACTCTGAGAACAAATAGAAAGAATTTACCTAAACCCACTAAAGCTCGAGAGTACTGGCAAAACGTGACCATTTCAGAAAGCGGCAAACAAGATCTGAGGTAACTGTGAGAGAGGGATTGTGGGTAGAGGTGAAACTCGACAGTTTTTGGCTGGCACGAGCTGTAGTAATGGCCGAGTCAGTTCCAGTATTAAAACTGAACCCATTTGTTAAGGATAAAATGAAGAATGACAACATCAGATCAGCACATTTACACTTTCACACACATACAATGTCCACAAACACTGTAATGCATAGGCAGCACACCGAATTCCTGCCAGAAACCATTTTATTGTAAATTTAGTCTGACAGAAAAAAAGCATAAACACAAGCACTACATAATCCATAGTCATCCCTGCCAAAGTAAAATACTTCTCCACAAAAACCTTTTTATTAGAAAAGTTTACATAACCAGTACATTTTGTCCAAAAATAAGCCCCCGAAAAAGCCAAAGCTAAAAAATAGCAGTCCTTGACAGGAGACTTTCAATGGGTTTCTTAATGGGGCAGAAACAGAACTACTATAGTTAGTAAAAATAAATTAAAAAAGAAACTTTTTTTAGAAAATATATCAATGTATAATTACATTTCTTGTGTGGGAGGGTTCCCCAAAGAGGACTTATCTGCCAGAAAGGAGCTGAAGTGCTGTCTACTACTCTTGTGAAGCCAAAGAGCTGCTTCTTCATGAGCTGATAAGAAAGTACAAGAAATGTTCCACTCTGGCAGCTGAATTTCCCTCCTCAGGGCTGGCCAATCAACAATCAAAGAGGAATTGTGAGAAGGAGGCAGACCTTTTGGAAACTGGCCAGTTGTTGTGTCTTGGGCAAGACACAACTCAGTTAGCCTAAAGGCTACTGCAGCAGTGGGAATGACCTCAAAGATGTTAGTTATTAGTATGGACCAGATGCCCACTCTCTGTATTCGGTTTTGAATAGACTCCTCAGTGGGGATCTGTGTCTAGCCTTTTGATATATGAATGTTCCAACCCTCTTTAACTTCCTTCCCTTTGTACAACAAATGGTTCTTCAAATACTTGGTTAGAGGAACTAAATCTCCATCAGCAGATAAATAACACATTATGATGTGGTAGATTCATATCCCAATATTTCGCCTACCTCTCCAACAAACTTCCACTACATGTCAAGCCGAGTGCATCGTTGTCACCTTCAGATTAAACTATATACTTGGATGGGCAACCTAAAATTCTGCTCTGGTCTATCCTGTATATCCCTTCTTGGAGTCAGAAGGAATGTTTGAATATGGATTATTGGCTAGGCTGTTAAAGGTTGGCAGACTGAGTACCCAGTAATTACCGAAAGGCTATGAACTTATGTGTAACACTGTGAAACACCTACACAAGGTCAAGACAAGCAGTATACACTGTCAGTGCCTCTAAAGGTGCTGCTGTTAAACTCCTCAAAGAATGCCATGAGATTCAAAAGGCAAAATGTCAGCTTGACAAACCCATATGGTTTTATGTCTAACAAATGTGGGTCCCCAGTGTCATTTGGAGTAATTTATTTAATGGCTGTCATAATGATTTTACAAAAACGGTAGACAAATCTAAAACTGTTTGAGTATGATGTGAACTCTCCCTTTTATAAATGAGTATCAGTACAGCTGTCGCCATACATGTCAGCATGTTAACATTTTATTTAACATGATTGCTGGGAGTTTAATGACATTTTCTTTGATCCTGTACAGAAAAATAGAAGACATCTTGCTTTTTCCCTTGAAACTTGAATTCAAAATTTAACTCTAGCAGCAATTATTGTATCTGTAGTAACAGATGTCTCTCTCTGTTTCTACAGTATTTTCAAATATGCCTTAGCTTATCATGAAGCACAAATACAATTTTTATGCAACTACATTTACTAGATCCTGTTTGTCTTACTCTTTTGTTAATAAAGTGATCTTTTGATGGGTTACTGGGCTAGTTTTTTTTTTCTTTCACCTATGAGTATTTGTGTCACAGTTTTATCCCTCTGGACAGTTTTTTCTGTTGTTATATGTTTTATAAATATGTATTCTTAAATGCAAAAGTTAATAATATTTAAAGTATCATTACTAGTGACCTAAGCACACTTATTTGAGTCACTGAGGACAAGATCTCAGTCTTTCTCTCTAACTGTATGATTTATCAAATCATAGTTTTCATTTGTAAAATTTGGAAATGATGGTTTATATGTGACTGATTTTGATTTTGCTTCTAAGATAAAGATGAGGGCATCATGCTCTATGTTTATTACAAAGGGTGTATGTAACTATGCATAGAGAAACAGACCACTTGCAGGATTCTCAGTATAACAGCTAACATATTCACCACCCTGGATGGATTTTGTACTATTTTTTGCAAACTGTTTTAGTAAACACAGCTGACTGGTACTTGGGAATATTTTTATATTTTAATTATTGTTTATCTCCCGGAGTTTAGCCAGGAAATTACTGTGGTCTGGAGTGGACGCAGACTGTGAACTGCAGGTTACCATAGCATGATATTAAATACCAAACACAGCAAGTTATAATTCTACATAAGGGTCTTTCAGTGGTGGGCAGTCTGGCAAAACAGATTTGATGAATTAAGTCTCACAATCACTTCTGGTGGACCTGAAAAAAGTGCTACTTTTTTTTTTGGTTAGGCTGTGTTAAATAAAATCCAAAGGTATATGGAGAAAAAGATATATGCACTTTCTTACAGGACAGAATACTATGTTGTATATATATTTAATCCAAATAGCTAGTTGATTCAGTTCCATGGAGCAAGGACAATATGATTCTCTTTTCACTGTTCTATCCATTCAAATATAACATGTGCTACTCTGTATTTTCTGTAGGAAGCTACTTTTCTTAAACAGTAACAGAATATTTGCATATTGTACGATTCTAGAATTCAGTGAAATCACTGTCTCATTTTACAAGTTACTCTTTTTTCATACGGTTCAGCTTAAAAAATACACGCATTCATACTGAATGCTAAGCTGCTATAAACCAGAAAATGAGTGCAGCTTTAATCCAAACAAGTTTGCATAAACTACCAATTGATAATTTTCTAAGCACTGTGAATTATTATCAAAAATAGCAAACTTGTTTCAGTGGTATGTCCAAAAGGTTACCAAAATAATTATTAAGAGGCTAAGATCATCAGAAACACAATATTCATCATTACTAATAAATCCTATTTCTTTACACTAAAGCAGGATAGTGCGCAGATAAGAAAGACATCTTTCTCCAAAAAGTGAAAACATAAACTATTTCCCGGTGAACATCCTGGAAGAAAGCTGTAGTGAGTGGCTGTAATACCTTAAGATGGTAAAGATCCATCAGACCCAGCTTCATATAGGCCAATTTCAATTTTTAACTCATGATTGTAAGGTGTTTATGTCTACAATAGCTAAAAGAATGGCTAATGTTTTGCCAAAATTGATAGATACGGATAAGTGTGCTTTTGTGAAGGTGAGGCAAACATCTGACAACAATTTGGGTTTTAGCTTTGTTTTATTGAAGTAGTTAATTGTTTTATTGCTTCTAATGATTGTAATTTGTGTATATAAATAGTTTTTATGGGGGAACTGAGTATTTTTATTCTGAAGAACTCTTTTGTGGGACAAAAGCGATAAATAAAGTCTGTTGGTTCACTAGTATCTTGTGGCTGATCCTTGCTCTTCCTGCCTTGGTGGAATTTTGTTTTCTGGTTTCTGGTTTCTGCTGTTTGTGTGGGAACATTATTTTTTAATTGGTTTATTGTTCCCTTCGATGGCTCGTATGAGCGAGGATCCACTTATGGAACTTACCATTCATCCTACTCTTTCTCTGGTTAACAGAGAATTGCTATCCACTCTTATTCGTTCAACATATGACATGTAAAGGACACTTAATAATTTATTAAATCTTTATAAAGTGAAGTCTAATATAAGATTATACTCTATTAGTTCTGAATAGGATGAAACTGAGGTGATAATAGTCGACAATGTAAGTCAATGTAAAACTGCCTGACAGCTACAGGTTCTCTGGTCTGATTCTTGACTGGGGTGCCTTCTGTGTGGAGTCTGCATGTCCTCCCATCCCTTACAAAGATATGTCTGGAGTGTTTCTCCCTGATCTGCTGAAAATTGCCTGAAATTTTTTCTAACATTCAGTCCATTTTGGACTATAGTTATGATTCTTTTGCTGGTTCTGTTACAGCATACCTAAAGAACAAGAAATAAAGACGGAGTCCAAATCTATATTATTTAATTTAGAAAAACTGCTAAAGAGATATAGAGCTTTGGTGGTGGAAACAAAATATTTTGAAAAATGTATTGAGTTAGAGGTCGTACCTAAAGGACTCCGATTTTTTAAATGTCCTAATAGGGTATTGGCTACAGATGACTTTTTCATGGTATTGGCTGCTTTTTTTACTCAGACTGGTCTTGAGTTTCTGTGCATGCTTATTTCTTACAACAAGAGCAGGATTGCAGAAATTCATGAAGAAACACTTAAAGTAGAACACTCACTGCAAAAACTTGCGACAAAATTGTCGGACTTAGATCAGGATTATGTAAATATGCTGAACCAGATTGAGACCTTTGAAAAAGGTCTTGTAACCAGAAAAATTAAAAAGCTCAACAGAGCTGTATCTGCTTACAAGACTAATGCAGTATATTTACATTTTTCAGATGTTAAAAAAGTGTTATCTGCTCCCAAAGGGGAAAGAACCACCTTAATGAACAACAGGAAGGTTTCATCCAATCAGGATGAGAGAAGAAATGAAGAAGGTTTTGTTAGGCCTGGCAAAATACAGCCATACATGATGACTTCTGGAAAGACATTCTTGAGACACCTGATATGGTTTACGTAAGAGATAACACCAGTGATAAGAATAATGGAGAGATATCAGCACATGCATCTCCAAATGAACCATTAATTGAAGCTCAGGTGTCTATTGATGGGATCCCTTTGGGAGTTCATCTGAAGGGTTTCATTTTTCAGAAAGAAAAAAATGAAAAAAAAAAACGGCATGGAAGATGTCCACGTGAACAAGAAAGAAAGCAGGGACACAAGCAAAACAGTGAATGGACTTTTTCGTAAAATTTATAATTTATCTGACTATTTTTTTTAGTAATGAACAGTTAACAATATTAAATTTGGGTTTTAGCTTTGTTCCAGCTAGGAGGATGGAGTTGGCTAGGACATTGCTGGATTTAAAGCTTTTTTGCAGAAAATTGAATTTACAGTTTATTTTCTCTGATATATCTTTAGAAAAAAAGATTTTCTATAAACCCAGTACATATAACCCAAATTTAACAAATACTATAAAAATGTTTGAACACTGTTCTGAGGAAGATATACGTAGATTATGTAGTAATAAAACTACCAACAAATATTTTAACCTTACCAGCTCACAAAGAGGGGTGTTAAAAGAATTATGTAATCTTGATAATGTAAGATTCATAAAGGCCGATAAGGGTGGGGGTTTAGTCATCAGGGAACAATCATGGAACAATCCAAGTATATCTGGAATATGGAAAAATTCTAAGTAATCCTTTAGAATATTTACACATAAATATTTTTGGGGGAAACTGAGTATTTTTATTCCGAAGAAGTCTCTTGTGGGGAAAGCAATAAAAAAAGCCTATTGGTTCGTTAGTATCTTGAAGCTGATCCTTGCTCTTCCTGCCTTGGTGGAATTTTGTTTTGAGGATCTGATTTGCCTAGACCTAGTAATGCCTTGTTAAGTTTAATTCTGGTCGCTGTCAAGAAAGCAATTACTAAAAAGTAGAACTCAAAGTCTAAACCAACTGTTATTGAAGTAGTGAATTTTGTAACAGAGATAAAAGAAGTGGAAATGAGATCGTTATAAAAGGTAGGGGCAAATTATATAGAAAAAGATGGAAATTATGGGAACAATACATGCAGAATAATCTTTTGGAGGAGTGAGGTTTAAGGGAAGGCAGGGATTGATTAATGTGTATAATGTCAGATTGATGGCAATTTTATAAATGTGAACATGTTAACATGGGTTGTTTTCTTGTATATAAATGTATGTTTGCTGATGCCTTATGTGATAATTCAGTAAAGGTGTTTAAAGATATTTCCCAATGAGTACGTAGATGTTCAAAGGGAAAAGAAAGACAACTTAAAAAGATTTTGCAAAGTGATTGCTAACAGCTATGCCTTAGAGCAGTCTAGCAAGCAGCTATAAATAGATTCAGCCACATGCACCTTTGATTACTTAGTAAGTGCACTGAAGCACTTTAAGGATACATATCAGACAGTTGTGATATACATAAGGCCAGAATACAATCACTGACTGTCTTCCTACCAGGCAGCCTAACAATGCATTAGTGTTATACAGTGTGCAAGTGTCATGCAGTAATACTTAATAGTATATGCATCCCGTTATTAACTGGACAATACCCAGTAAGCATAACACTTGTTTTCAGCTTTGACCCAGGAACTTTTATCTGACTAAGTGACTTGATTAGAATCATGCAGTATATAAGCAAAAACTGTCAGAGACAAAACCATCAGACAAGATATACAGCTCAGTCATATCTTATACCTTAAGTACACTAACTTTATACTCCATTTTTTAAATTTAGAATTGAAATTCTATTTTCTTTTGAAAGCAATAATGCAGTAAATTATTATGATATCATTACATGTATCTTACATGCCACTAAAAACATCTGAACAGCAGCTAGATCAACAAGATAATTAAAACTGCCACTACTGCCTTATGTCATTAAAACAGGTCTATATCAAAACACCGAACTTTCAAAATTTCAAATGTTCCAATATCAAACCCTAGTAATCGAAAATTTAAAACATCGAACATACAGAAGAGCGAATTTTTTCCTAGGGAAAAAATTTGCTGTTCCAAAAGACATACACACAACACAAGTACACCAAACAAACAGCAATCCACACACATACACCTAAACTCTTACACCTAACACTACACTAAACTATACATACACCACTAACTATTCGCTTACCTTAACCCAAACCCTAACCCTAAGGTCCGTCACTATCGAACACAGTCACCTCACCTGTGCCCTAACCCTAACTCACCTACTCTGCCCTAACCCTCACATCCACACAATCGCACACTTACCTGACCCACGCCCTAACCCTAACTCACCTAACCCGCCTTAACCCTCACATCCACACAATTGCACACTTACCTGAACCCGACCTGTAACTTTCCACCACAGCGCTGAAAATACCGAAGCAACAGAAATGGACAACCGAATTCTTTCCCTAGGAAAAAATTTGGTTTTCTGTTTTCTTCGATATTTTCAGCGTTCACTGAAAATGGGTCGATATTAGAACACTTGAAATTTTGAAAGTTCGGTGTTCTAATATAGACCCATTAAACACACCTCATCCTCTGCCCTGAGTACAGCTTAAATTGGAAAAAACATGACTAACTGAATGCAGTCATCAGAAGAAGGACAGGGCTTCATTACTACCAACCAAGGATCATATGGTTAGATTCTAAATTTTTATCGCATTTCCTTGATGTTACTGTTACTTAAAGCCTTCCCTTTTTCAAACTGCATATTGTAGCTCCGTTGTTTGTGCAAAAACATTGTGGTCTCTACTGAGTATTTCTACTATCTCCACTGTTGCATGATATTGGATTTGGCAGCAAAGGTGCAACATGGGTGTAAGCCGCATTGCAAAACACATTGCTTTTGATGAGTATGTAAGGTTATTAAGGGTCTATTTTTATTCAACTGCGATTGAGAAAATGCTTCTTGATCATTCATTTATCACTTGATCATAGGAGAAATGAATAATAGTCTCTTCTTCCATCAAAGATGCCATAATATATTAAAAGATGACAGGAAGTGCCAGATGTGATGGAAGTACCAAGATTATAGAAAATTAGAGAAGGACAGTGAAAAAAATGTATGATGGACATTTGAATGGCAGAATTTACACAATATGTTCCCATTGGAAAACACATTAAAGCTAGAAATTCTAATTTCTAAAAAGGGTTCAGAGTTTGAATGTTGTAGTCTTTCCTTTCTCACTTGCTTTAAAGATTTCCACCCTACAACAGAAGGGAGTGCTCACTAATTCAAACATTATTTCTTCAGATTTTCAAAATACAGCAAATGTATTGCATTCCAGCACAGTGTTATAGCGAAGTCTGAAGATGCCATACTTAAAAACAATACATAAAAATAAAATATAAAGAAAGTAGATAATAACATTTTCAGGATTTCATAACCAGGAGAAGATTATAAAATTGTCTGTCAATCAGAACCCATTTCTAGTGCTGCCTTATTGCTCTGATTTAAAAGCTGTGTTCAGGGACGCTGTATCAACTTATTGAAGATAATCATATGATTATAAAATGTAATGTACTCTGGAAGAATGCTTTAGTTAATGTTGTTTAAGGCATACATTAAACAAGAGGAGAGCATGAAGCACTGAACAAGCAGGAGCAAAGATGCCACTTCTACAGGCATTCAGAATATATCTGGAACGCAGTCGGCACAGGAATCAACATCTTGTTTTTTGACCTTTGACCTTCCCCATACTTTGACCTGCATGTGTTCCCTCACTCGATTGACCTATTCAGTCCCTCACTAGCCGGATAAAGCCACATTGCCAACTGGATCAAGCGTTTGATTAAGGTGAGTTTTTTTTTTTTTTTAATTTAATGCCGGCACTTTTGTCCTACCTCATACTAGATAAGCAATGATAGTACCATGTATCTATGTCTATGGATAATCTGCTATGTGCTCCACCACTTTTGAGAAGGCTGAAGCCCCTGGTTCTACCAGGAGGTGCCTACTCTCCAAGGTTAGGGGGAGCCAGAAAAAAAAGTCATTGTTATTCCCACCTCCTAACTGACTTATCAGGGACTGTATCTCCTAATGCAATCCAGGTCTCCTGTACCACAGCTGAGGATCCATCCCTCTGACTCATGGAGACAGGCTAGAACTAACATGTCTGTCTTGATTTTGGATTTTGTTGCCTATTTTTTTGTATAACTTAGGCTAACTAAATATGAACGCTCAATGGTACATTTTATTCTAAATGGAAAGCTGGTTCTTTTTCTTTTCAATGTCTCACCAAAAACACTTCTGCATTTTTAATGAACAATGCTGGTGCTGTTTCCAAGCACAACATGAAAAATTATTGATTTTCCTGTTTAACTACTTTTACTCTACAAATATTACTAGTATTCTGTTTTATTTTACTTTCACAAGCAGTATGAGTTAACCTAGCATGCAGAATGATTGTTTATAGCACATGACAGAAAAGTTTCAGAAAGTTCAGGAACTACAGAGTTTTACAAGCCCATGACAGAATACTCTGAAATGTTAGTAGGGCATGAGATTCAGATACTGCAAATTACATAGGCCTCTGAGAACATGTATAATATCCAATTTAACCAGACTAAAAACAATATAAGCTGTAAGTAGTGTGCTCTAAGGCTTGTAGTCCCGATAACAGGCAGTGCTGAGAGTTGCCAAACAAGCATTTGCTCTTCAATTGAATATTAAGAATATTGCACAAGGCTGTGATGGCACCACTGTCTCACATCTCTTAGTTCCCTCTCTGTCCAGTCTGCATGTCTTTTTCCATCAGAGTTTGTTTTCACTGTCTGCTAAGGTTTCCCCCATCACCTGCTGCTAAGGTTGGGGACACACTAAAGATACACCAATAGGTGAACTGGTGAGCCTATAAATTGCCTGTAGAAGTACACTTGGTGTGTGTGTGTGTGTGTGTGTGTGTGTGTGTGTGTGTGTGTGTGTGTGTGTGTGTGTGTGTGCGTGTGGGTGCATGTGTGTGTGTGTGTGTGTGTGTGTGTGTGTGTGTGTGTGTGTGTGTGTGTGTGTGTGTGTGTGTGTGTGTGTGTGTGTGTGTGTGTGTGTGTGTGTGTGTGTGTCTGTGTGTGTCTGTGTGTGTGTGTGTGTGTGTGTGTGTGTGTGTGTGTGTGTGTGTGTGTATGTCTGTCTGTCTGTCTGTCTCCTGCAATGGACTGATATTATATCCAGAAATATTTCCCTACCATATACTTACTGAGTTCTGGATATACTCTGCTTCTCCCATGCGCTGCATAGGACAAAGACTGGATCACAAAATTAATAAAGGAATAAAGCACCTTAAGTTTCATAAACTATACAGGCCAACTATGTACCAATGAATCTAGGATTTCTGCATTAAAACAAAAAGGGCTATCTTGTACTTTCAAGTAATGGTAATACAAATCATTCCAAAATGCATTTATTATCACAAGGCATTTAGTGTAAATATTCGATAGGTACTTTTTTAATAAAGCTGATTTCTCATCTGCCTTTGAAAGTATCCCAGATCACTCCACTCTTAGTACATTTTGTGCAAAGCCACATAATCAAAAAGTAGATTAAAAAAAAAAACAGTAGTTGGGGGAGATATTATGTACTTTAAGATTACCTACACAAATGCATAGTATTGGTTATTCCCTTTCACCTCTGTAGTGTAAAAATAATACCCTTTCTGTATGCCAGACAGCGTGAGTTCAACTAGTTGCAAGGACATTGGAGGTAGCAGACTGAAGGAGGGGGAGGGGTGTGAGTGGCTGACAGCAGATTGCCTATCATGGGGGTAGGAAAGCTGCCTAGGCTTGCAGCAATAGCAGCATTAACAGCCGGGCAAGCTCTACCCTGCAGGTGGTATATCACTTGGTCAAAAGGTTGCTTATATGTCGATGCAAGCATGTACCTCCCATTGGCACAAGCCTACCACAAGGTGCTAAGAGGAAAGGGTGCACCTCCCCAGGATCAGTATGATGCAGCACCAGCATTCTCTGTTTCCTCATCAGCCCTGGATGCGAGTTGAACTGAGCCGATTGGAGACTAAGACAGGATTGGTTGACCCATCGAATGAGCACAGAAGCTGATGGCAACTGATATGTCAGCTACAGGGAAGGGAAGAAATAAAAACAAAATCTCCTCCCCGCTCCTCTTTCAAAATTAATGTCATTTTCATCATTTGTTTCTACTAAATGAATCGGCTATAGCCTGCAGAAGCAGTAACAAAGATATAAAGAAGGAGGAAAGCTTTTCAGGATATGATCCAACAATCACAAAGATGATTGCTTTGTGCAGAGAATACACACACACAACAGACTATTTTTGTAAGCTAACTAAACAGGAAGGGTGCAAACATGCAGAAAGAGTAGTGTGATACAAGTGCTTACTTCTTTTTTTTCAGTTAGCCCAGTACCGTTGGAACACATTATCTTGCACCATAAACAGATTATAACAACTTTGGTTCAAGATGTGAGGTCAAGTAAATAAGGAAGTATGAGACGGGGAACAAATAGAAGTGAGGAGTTTTTTCAAGAACATTTAAAATTTTATGCTGAAGACTAATTATGGTAAGCTACAGCCTATTTTTTATTTTGCATTTTCTACTCCTCATCTGTGAACTTATTATATTACTTCTACTGATAAACAAAGGTAAACTTTAAGCAGTACAATGCATTACAAACGGAATATTTTGTCTGCTCCTTTTTACAAGCCATTCCTAGAAACATGACTTTTTTCCTGGACAGCAGTAATATTATGGATTCTAAGAAATGACTGAAACAGCACTGACGTGCACTTTAGACATATCATGTTATATGTACAAAGAAACGTTCCCCTCCCTGTCCTAAATATGTTTACTGCAGTGTACTGGATTAAATGCACTGTGCATTCAATTGTTTTCAGTTTAGCTTCCTCCTTCCTTCGCCCCCCCAAGGACCTCATGCTTCCATGATGTCACAATTGTAGTTGAGCTGGGGACAGAGGGCTCATGTGGCTGTCCCAGTCTATCAGCCTACAGCAGTAAAGCACTGTCAGAAACAAATAGAAGCAAAGTTATTACCTTGTTTTTAGTAAAAGTGCTTTGTGTAACTAAGTGTAATATGGACGTAGGTGTTGATACTTAAAATAACATCTGTAATGGTCTTACTAATTATTTCTGTTACAAAATAATGCACAATTAAGCAAAAACTTGTAATGTTATGTTTGAACCACCTTAATTTCAATGGTTATTTTAAGCAATTCATGCAGAAACTTGCTCATTGTATCGAGTAATAACTCCTTGGTTGGCAGTACTAATTAGTAAGGTTCTTTTTCACTTCCCTTTGGGAACTGACAATATTTTGCAAGGTAGCAATAGTTACAACACAGGTAAAGAAATGTAAATTACTTGTGCAAGCTCACTATTCAAAGCACAGTTTCAGAGTGTATCCACCTAAATTATGCAGAGAAAAAAACAGAAAGCAGAAAATCGGAAGACAGAGCGGGTAGACCTTTCTAGAACAGCTGACCTGAACTGCTTATATTTCCACATTGTTACAAGTCACATAAGTCCCACCTGCAGTGCATATTACTTAGCTACCATGTGCTGCGCATATACACACTTAGAAGTATTACGGTAAACTGCATGGCTGTGTTCTTTACTCACTGCATATTAACTACAGTTTTCCAAAGTTAAAATAATGGCATAATCATTCAATGTAAGTTGGAACCACTGCTTTACTTCAGGAGTATAAAATAGCATATGTGAACAAAGCCTAGCAAATGAAGTTGTTCAGTAAAATTGTTTAGAGCACTGATAAAGTAGTCTACTGATTATAACAGCATCCCCCCTGCCTACACACGCGCACACACACACACACACACACACACACACACACACACACACACACACACACACATACACAAACAGTTTTGAGCTAATACCCATAAATATGTGGCAAATTAATAAGTACAGGGGAACATAGCACAATAGTGCAGTTTTCAGCATCATTGCCTCTCAGTTCACTTTGGTTCCTGTGTGGGCTGCCATCTGTGCAGAATCTGCATGAACTCAGTGTGTCAAAATGGGACTTCACTGAGTGCTCTGTTGCTTTCCACATCCCCAAGGCATGCACATAAGAAATAGTCAAGTACTAGTTCCCTGCCTTATTATGCCTTTGGCTGAAGGATAACCCCCAACTTCCCCTCAACCCAGAACAGGATAAAGCAGATATCAGACAGTAAATGGTTAAGTGCTGTAGCACAGTCATTAGTCTGGCCAATGCTGGCAGTCTCAGAATGTAAAAAAAGTTATTGGATATTGCATCATCAAAACAAGGAAATCATCAGCCTTAAGCATACTAACAGTGACTACAGTACATTAAGGCTTGTCTGCTATGAATAACCAAAGCAAATTAGGAAAAATTACAGAAATACCAACCTCCTTAAATTGAGAACCATGTGATGCAACATTACAAAAACTGAGTGAAATAAAAAAGGACAAACTTGTTACATGGCTACATTGAAATTGATAATTAAAAAAAGTGCAAGACACTTTTAACTAGTTGCATACTGATAACACTATTGCTTTCCTGTTTATTTAACAACACGAGTTTGACTGACTCTTACAAAGGACATTCCAGTTTTTATAGTAATGGTGACATTGTTCTGCTCTCAGGTTGAAATCAATCTAAATATTAGGCAAACGTGAAAGACTGCTAGAAAAATAATGAGCAGTTAAAACAGTTTTAAACTTATATATGACAAAAGAGAATGGTGATTCACGTTTGTGTGCCATCAGGTTCAAACAGACCATGTTACATAAAATGGCAAGCATGTAAACATGTCAAAAATCAAGATGCCTTGAGTGCATGGATACAGAATAGAATTATAGTGATAAGCAAGGGGAAAAGTGGAGAATGGGTCAAGGAAATATAAAAAAAGGAGTGTCAAGTATGAGAATGAGGACAGAGAGAGAAGGGGGGAGAGAGGAAGTGAGGGGACAATGAGTATTTTGATAGATGGGACAGGAATAAATGGGACTAGAAATGAAGGTCTGGTTGGAAAAAAATGCCAAACGTTCAAACTAAGACTTGGCTCTTCTTGAAGAGGTATAAAGTGGACATCTTAAGTGTCTTAAGTGGACATACATAACATCTTAAGTGGATATACATAACAGACCAGTTCAGAACTAAACACATATGCTCTCATTCCTACCCCAAAAAAACACAATACTTTCTCACACTTCTCAAAAACTCCAACATCTGTATCACCATTTTAACACCAGGCTCACCATAAGTGGGGATATCCACCCCAAACCAGGCCCAAATACATCCTGTCCAACACAAACTGCTCCAACACAAATGTCATAACACCCCCACTATTTCATCCCTGGGCAAATCAACAACAGCAGCAAAACCAACCATCTTTTAATCCAAAATATTAATATTAAAAGTATCAAAAATAAAATACCTGAACTCCAGGCCACAATAGCACACTACTCCCCAGACATAGTTGCTTTAACAGAAACCTGGCTAAATAAAAACATAGCTAACTCAGAAGTTCTCCCTACCGGCTACAATATCATTAGACAAGATAGACCACTTTGTAAAGGGGGTGGAACTGCCTTACTGTATATGTCCAACTTAACTGCACGTCAATTACCAAACTCCTACCCCTCCCCCAATAATTGGGACATACTTATCTCACAACTTCAACTTCACCCTAAAAAGGTCATCACCACAGTTGTGATCTATATTCCACCTGGTAATACACCTGCTAGCCTTGAAGACTTCTTATCTTGGTGTTCTTCAACATACTCACAACAAACCCTTATTCTGGGGGATTTCAACCTAGATTGGTTCACCTGCATATCAGAACCACCAAGTAATCTAACAAACCTCCATAGTCCAAATTCCAACTAGATGTGATAAAAAATCTAAAAGGGAATCCATCCTTGACTGGGTCCTAACTAACAACCCCACATTGTACCCCCAAGCAGGCAGTCTCCTAGACACCTTAAGTGACCACCACATAATATATTTTATATGTAGTAGAACAATCATATGCAAAACCATTAACTATATATCCATTAGAAACACAAAAAAATTCTCTCCTGAGGTCCTCAATACTTTACTCTGTAACTGTGACTGGACCCCCCTAAAACCCTCCTACTTGACCAGGCTGTAGCATATTTCAACAAAACATTTCTACAACACCTAGACACTGTCACTCTATTGCACAAAATCAAGGTTAGAACCTCTGGCTCAGTAAAGAAACCAAACAAATTCTCAAGTCCAGAGATACTGCCTGGCTTTACTATAAAAAAAACAAAGAAACACAAAGCCTAACTAAGTACCAAGAACTGCACAACTGTGCAAAAAAATGTATTAGGCTGGACAAAAAATCCTACTATACGACATTACAAACTAAATACCAACACAACCCCCAAAAATTTTGGAAAAATGTAAACCAGCTACTAAAACCCACCCAAAAGGCTACCCCCAAACTAACCACCCCTGACACTAAAGTTCCCATCGAAACACAATTCAACTCCCACTTTGTGAACTCAATTCTATCCTTAGTATCACAGGACAGTTCTTTCCTCACTATCCCCCCAAACACAAATAACACTAATACAAGCTTTACCCTCAAAACAGTTTCCACCACTTCAATCAAAAGTATGCTCTCCAAACTAAAAACCTCATCAACAGCAGCCGACCTACTCCTCAGCTATTTCTTGAAACTCACAGCAGATGCTATTGCTATCCCAATCTCCACTCTCATAAACAGATCAATTGATAGAACAGATGCTAGTTATCTACTGAATGTACTATGTTCTTCATCTGTAACTATGTTTGTAATATTTTAATTGCTAAGATTCTTAATCTGTAACTATGTCTGTAATATTTTAATTTGTGGAGCTTTTCTCCTCGGGCCTCTGCTGAAAATAGACCCGTGTCCAGTCAGACATTCCCAGTCAACAAATGTAAATAAATAAATAAATGTGCCCAAACTCTGGAAAATATCCTATGTTACACCCATACATAAAGGCAAACTGAACTGAACTTAATAACTACAGACCCATTGCTTTACTCTCCCCCCTGGCCAAAATCCTAGAAAAATGCATCCATACCCAGATGCTAAAATATCTCCTAGACAGCAACATCCTGTCATCTACTCAGCATGGTTTCAAACCTGCCCATAGTACCACTACAGCCCTCCTCTGCTTCACAGACACAGTAAACCACCTCAAAAATGAAGACCTGCAGGTGTCAACTCTTTTTTGGATATGGCCAAAGCATTTGACATAGTCTTGCACCAAATCCTGCTAAACAAACTAAACCAATATCACCTATCAAATTCCCCTCTTACCTGGTTCCAAAGCTACTTAACTGACAGATACCAAGCTGTGAAATGGGAAAATTCTCTCTGTCCTCAGCTGCCCATAACTATAGGAGTCCCACAGGGCTCTATCTAAGGACCACTACTATTCACAGTCTTCACAAATGACCTCCATACCTCCACACAGCATGCATCTATCATTCAGTATGCAGATGACACTACCTTAATCTGTGCTGCACAAAACATTCCCACCCTCCTGCAAACAACTCAACTAGCATTCTCTGACATTGAAAACTACCTTACCAATGCCCAACTTATCCTCAATCCAAAGAAAACTCAGCTTATGATTATAACCAGTTCTAACAAAAACACTGATAACAGTCAATTCACTATCTAATCCACAAATGCTACTCCAACCACTCCAGTGGCACAGGCTAAGCTATTGGGAATAACCATAGACTCCCACCTAAACTTTGATAGTCATCTCAACTTAACTATTAAAAAAGTACATGCCAAACTGGGATCACTCTACCATATCAAACCATTTCTTACCAACAACACAAGATCAGCCATTGCTCGCTCCCAACTTCTATCCACCCTACTCTATGCATCTCCCATTCTGACTAATCTCAACAAAACTGAACTAAGCAAAATGGACGCCTGCTATAACAGAATTGCTCGCTTTGCTGCAAATTGCTCATATAGAACTCATCACTGCACTGCTTTGAGACAGCTCCACTGGCTTGAACTGCCCAACCTCCTAACCTACAATCAGCTCTGCCTCTGTCATTTGATCTATTACCTTCCCAATAAGTGTCCTGCCCTCAAAAACCTAGTACAACATCACTCAGCCAAAAGGTCTCTTAGATCATCAAGCAAACTACTACTAGAAGTCACCAACAGCTATAATATCTTTGGAGACACACTATATAGTAGTTCAGTGGCTAAAAAAATGGAACTCTGTCCCCACTAGCATTCAAAATACATCATCCAAAGCCTCCTTTAAAGACCTCATCAGGCAACATCTCAAGCAAAGTTGTCAGTGCCATGATTGCTCCCCAGGCTAGTGAAAGTGGATAAGGTACACATATTAAACCTAGAGTACTTGATAATAGTTTTCAATCTTACCCATAAACACCGCCTAATATACAATGTATGTACTGTACCTGTGTACTAAGTATGTATTCTACCTATGTTCCAAATTTCAGCTGTACACCACAAATCTATTAATTACCTTTATTTTTAAATTAATATTTTTTTGTTTGTTCTCTCCACTGTAACTGTTGATGTACTGCATACCACTGTAAAACATGTCTTTTGTAATTTGTGTGTATACTGATCATGTCTAAATAACTAAATGTATCTGTAATTTTTCTATGTGGAGCTTTTCACCCTGGGCCTCTGCTGAAAAAGGGCCTTTTTGGCTCAGTCAGACACCCCCAGTTAACAAATGTAAAATAAAATAAAAATCTCTGCCTTGGCTGGCAGATGACAGGTTTTAAAAATTATGCAAGACAGTAAAAGCAGGTTCTTAAAAATGCATTATTTTATGACAGACTGGTGACTTAAAAGCACTCTGAACATTACATAATTTGCAAAACAATTATTCTCTGTCGACTTGTGAATGGCATACAGAGAACACTGTGCCATCGGATGCAGAGGTTGTATTAGCCCTGCAGAAAATTACTAATTAGTACCAATGTAATTCACTGGCCATTTGAGCTTCTCGGCAGTACATGCAAATGTAAGTTATGGCTGGCATTAAAGCACACAAAAACATCAGAATGTGACCAGCTCATGTTACATGTACTGTATCATTACAATATTTCAGAAATCATCAATCACTTGAGCAAGAAAAATTATAGCTGTCATGCTGAAATGAAAGATTCGTGAAGGATGCATCTATGCACATGCATTATGATGAGTTACAAAGAGCCATTGCTTTTGACAAGTATACTGTCATTAGATTTTTAGCACCAAAATGTAAATGACTATAGAAAGATGAACAATATACAGAATGTCTTACTAGTGAGCAGTGACTTGCTTATAAGAAAGTCAAAATCCATTGTAATTTCTTGCTCCTACATAATCAGATTTGAATAAACTGTTTAACGATAACAACACTGCATGAATGAAATAAGAGATTCTTTTTCAATCCAGAAGCAGTTTGTTTGGTTTGTGCACATCATTCACAATATTAGCAAGTAGCCTCAAAGGTGTATGTATAGCAGAGATGTTACTGCATAGTTATCTACATTGTGAGTGAGACACCATACATCAAACTTCACCCAGCAATCAAACATCCAACTCAGCAATCCAACTAATTGTCAGAAGGCAGACATTAAGTCTAAGTTAATGGCAGCCCCAGACCCACCAAGAAGAACAATCAGGTTCTGCACATCAAATAAGTAAGTAAATAAATACATAAAAAGTAACCAAGAGGAACACTCAGTGTATTATATAGCAAGTAAGTAAATAAATAAATGACCACATACTAAGTGAAGCAACCAGGAAGAAAACACACAGCAGCAATTATTTCATTGAATGGGTCTTAAAAAGTAACATAAAAAAGTCATCTACAGACTCAAATCATCACTACTGTTCTCTTAAACCTATGATAATTACCCCTATGCTGATAAGCAACTGCTAGAACTGCCCTGCACTAACTTTGTCAGACTTCATACTTGCACAGGCTCTATGGTACAGGCTCAAATTATTTATTTTTTGTTTCAATGTATTACTTTTCATTATTTTGGATAGTCATTGATTTGACTGCTCATTGCTTTCTGTGTGAAGAAGTGACTACTGAAGTACATTGCTTCACTCAAGTTATGGTTGCATAAAAACAAATGCAAACTGTAAATGTTTATGCAGCAGCAGCTGTGCCCCCCTTCCCAGACTTACTAATGTTATAAAATGGAAAGCGACTGCATTTCTAAAATATTTAATGTTTAACTGCTGCGGGCAATAGATGCATTTCTTCTTTTTTGATAAAAGATAAACATTAAACATTACGCAAGCTTGGAAAATGTCCGGCTCGGTTCCAAGGTTGGAACCAATACCCATGCTTAAGGAATGAACAGAGATTAACAATATCAGATCAATTTTTCTCACTTCAAATCTTGCACAGTTTACATATGTAAAGTGGTAAAAACTCACATTTTTCGGCAGCAAAGTTATTGCTTTATTGATGAAAATGTAAAATGCCTAATGACAACACAAAAACTCCCAGCAGTTTTCATTTGCTTTACTACCTCTCTGGAGCAACAGCTGTCAAGTCACAGATGAATGAGCAGAGCTGTTAGACCTTCGGGCAAATTTCACACCTTGCAAGTGTGTGAAGGAGGGCCTGACATTTTTTTAAGGACTGCAGCTTTAAACACACAATGCTGTTCACTTATTTTGTGTAGAAAAAAATGTAGCCAGATCACAAAAGGCTTTTTATCAGCTTACAGTAAGCAAAGAGCTGAATGATGAATGTAAAAAACACAAAGACCAAACAAGTGACTCACAGCACTACACCCAAGCTAAATGAATGGGAAATATTTATTTTTTATGTCTAGATTGTGTCATATTACACAGACCCAAAACAGAATGTGAAAAGAAAACATACAGTCTAGAAAAAAGAAGTTATGTCTTACCATAACATTCCATATGAGTTGTTGATCTTCTTCCAGTCATCACTGATGGGTTTGGTTCCAAGCCCTAGGAACTGAGTCGGCCTAATACCAAGCTCGCGTACACCAAAAACTCTCGAACTAAGCTGCTACCCACAATGCTCTAATCCCAGTTACCTCAGATTGAGTTTGCATGCAACATATAGAAGAAAATAGAAAACAGAGGCCATTTCTGCACAGAAACCCTGAAACACCACAAGAACCCAGAAGATCCACCAGGAGCCTTTGGTGGGGGACGGTGGGAGGGTGTGATGACTGGAAGAAGATCAACAACTCAGATGGAATGTTATGGTATGACATAACCTCTTTATCTGAAGTTGTTAATCTTCTTCCTATTCAACACTGATGGGACAGAATCCCAAGCTACTTGAAGAACCTGGGTGGCCCTTGGGGAAGAACATTCCTGAGAACCATTGAGCCAAAGGCCGCTCTTCCCCTGGAGACCAAATCCAATTTGTAATGCTTGATGAAAGTATGGGGTTTAGCCCAAATGGCTGCGGCACAAATGTCATCCATGGAAGCCCTGGAGTAAAAAGCAACCGAAGTTGCGATGGCCCTAGTTGAATGAGCTTTGATATGAGCAGGTTTAGATTAATTTGCTAGGAAGTATGAAAAGGTAATACAATCTCTGAGCCATTTTGATAAAATATCTTTTGAGACAGCACATCCCATTTTTTGACCAGAAAAGGAAATGGAAAGTTGGCCCGACTTGTGGAAGGACTTAGTCCTGTTCAGGTAGAAACGTAATTGTCTATGTACGTCCAATGAATGTAGACAGTATTCTCCCTTGCTGGAATAATTTGGGAAAAACACAGGGAGCTCAATGGACTGGTTAATAGAGAAGTTGGACACCACTTTGGGGAGAAAGGATGGGTTAGTACGAAGGGATACTCTGTCCTTATGGAAGATTAGATACGGGCTCTTGATGCATAAGGCTTGTAACTCAGATATTCGTCTGGCTGATGTGACCGCTACCAAAAACAAAGATTTCCATGACAGGAATTTAAGATCACATGTCGCAGCAGACTCAAAGGGGGGTAGAGAGGGAGACTGTAGAACCCAAGAGAGATTCCATGTCTCTACAGGTTGCCTGATAGGAGGTCTGCTATGGAAAACTTCCTTGAGCAAGGTCTTGCAAAGGCAGGTGGAGATAACAGGAACGCCATCCGAAGCATTATGGAAATTGGAAACAGCTGCTAAATGGACTTGAATAGTAGAAGCTGATGCCCCATTGTCAAACAACTCAGAAAGATACTGAAGTATAGCAGTTGTCGGAGCTGAAAAAGGATCTAGCATCTGATTATTAGACCAGATAGCGAATCTTTTCCATTTGTCTCTGTAGAGTTTTCTGGTGGATGGTTTATGGGAGGCCAGAATAATATCGCGGACAGGTGAAGTGAGGGTTTCCTGCCTGGCAACTAACAGAAGTGGAAAAACCAAGCTGTCAGCTTGAGAGTGGACAGATTTGGGGGAGTCAGCCCTTGTGAGTGAGATATTAGGTCCTGACGAGTGTCCAGGATCCAAGGAGGCTGTAATAGGTGAGGCCGGAGGAAGGGAAACCACACTTGTCGAGGCCAGAAAGGGGCAATGAGGATCACTTTGCATCTCAACTGAATTGCTTTCTTTAGAAATAGGGGTATCAAAGGTATCGGAGGATAAGCATAGAGGAGACCCATGGGCCAATCATGAGTCAAAGCATCTTTCGGTGAATCCCTGTCTGGCGGAAAGAAGGCAAAGTAGCTGCTGCATTTTTTGTTTGAAGGGGAAGCAAAAAGATCACAGCAAGGCTGGCCCCAACAGCTGAAAATTTCTGCCGTCACGTTCGGGTTGAGAGACCACTCGTGGAGAGAAGATGCATCTGCTCAGCCTGTCCGCAATCACATTGCAGCTCCCCGGCATATGCGTTGCAATTAGAAAGTGGTTGGAAGCTATCGCCCAATGCCAAATTCTCATGGTCTTGCGACATAGGGAGTAGGATTTGGTCCCTCCCTGATTGTATATGTACCAGACAGACATATTGTCTGACTGGATTACAACTGTTCCCAAGGAAGGAGTGGATGAAGTGCCTTCAATGCTAACAGCACCACTCTTAACTCCAGGACACTGATATGCAAGTTGACCTCCAAGCTGGACCACGTGCCCTGGACTGTCTTTCCCTGGAAATGCCCCCCCACCCTATCAGGGAAGCTTCCGTGGTCACCGTGGCATTGGGTTGAGGAGTCTGGAAGGGGCAGCACCAAAGGTTTTCATCTGTTCTCATCCACCAGAGAAGATCTTGCTTGCAGGAATTGGTGATGAGGATCTGTGAGTTTAGAGGATGGAGATTCTATACCCACTGGGACAAAAGGAGCCAATGTAACAGTCTCATATGCAATCTTGCCAGGGCAACAATCAAGATGGCTGCCACCACAGACCCCAGAGCCTGTAGAACTTCCCTTGCAGACACCTTCCTTCGACAGAGTATCACTTGTACTTGTAATCTTAATCTCTGAAGTCTGTGAGGAGGGAGAGATACTTGGCTTGTTTGAGTATTGAGTACTGCTCCTATAAATTCCAGCTGTTGGGTAGGATGAAGGTTGGATTTTTCCCAGTGTATTGTGATGCCTAGGAACTCTGCTAGTGCTAGAGTGTAGCGGAGGGTCATGACCAGTAGGCACTTGGTGGGGCGGAGAGGAGCCAATCATCTAGATATGGAAACACCTGGAATCCTTGAAGTCTCAGATGAGCTGTTACCACTGCTGAGCATTTCGTGAACACTCTGGGGGCTGTCAAGAGACCGAATGGCAGGGCTCTGAATTGGTAATGATTGGCTCCCAGCCGGAAGCGAAGGAGACACCTGGAGCACTTGTCCATTTTGATGTGGTAATACGCATCTCAGAGGTCTATCGAGCACATCCACACACCCTCCCGAAGATATGGGAGAATGGATTGTACCGTGACCATGCGGAATTTGGTCTGAACTACTGATTTGTTTAGTTGGCTGAGATCCAAAATGGGTCTCCAATCCCTGGTCTTTTCTAGCACCAAAAAGAATCTTGAGTAAAACCCGGATCCACACTGGTCTGGGGGGACTTGTTGGATGACTCGTTTTTGACACAGCTTTCTTATTTCTGAAGCTGCTTCTTCCCTTTGACTGGGTGGAACATCGGGAAGGTATTTTGGAGGTCTTGGGTAAGACATTCGAGGGATGTAATAACCTCTGGAAATTATTCTCTGCACCCACTGATCATTTGTAATAGAGTGGCAGGCAGCTTGGTGCAGAGAAAACCGAGCCCTGACTACTTCCAGAGGAAAGCAATTGGGCAACACTTCAGGAGCGCTGATAAGGTCGTCCAGAGAAAGAATCCCTGGAGTCCTGGTTTCTGGGACCCCGTCTGCCCCTAAAGGGGCATCTTCCATTACTGGAACCCCCTCTGCCTTTGGGACAATCCTCACCACATGCACTATGGAAAGGGCCTTGAGATTTTTTTGTGCCATATCTTTCCACTCCTCTGGTTCCTGGAGAAAGAGTGCTGAGGTTTGGAAAAATGTAGGCTAACAGCAGACAAAGGTTTTCCATCCTGCTCGCACCTGGCTAATGTGTCCTTCACTTCAGAACCGAACAAAGTGGACAGTTCGATAGGGGCATTCAAGAAGAAAGACTTGAAGGAGTCTGAGAGGTCACAAATGCACATCCAGGTGTGTCGTCTCGTAACTACACCTGCACTCATAGCTCTAGCTGCCCCTTTGGTTGCGTGGGACAGCAACCTCATGGACGAGTTGGAGATTGACTCTAGGGTAGCAAGCTGAGAAGCAACTTTATTGTGTGCCCCATCAGAAACTTGACCCACGAGGGATCCAGAGAGTTCAGAGATGAGATCCCTTTGGAGCCTCGTAAAATGTGCCAAATATTTCAGAGACCTGACAGCAAAGGTCGCTGAAACAAAAACTAATTTCCCTAATCTGTCCACCACCCGGGACTCTCTGTTGGGTGGATAGACAGTAGGACTTTCTTCTGCAAGGTCATTTTTTGAGGTGGCCACCACCACCATAGCGTCTACTGGTAAGCCTCTAGACCAATGGGGCTGTTCCTCTGGAGGGGAAAGCATCTTGTCTGGTCTCTGAGGAATGGCCTCAACAGTATCAGGGTTCTTCCATGCCCTCTGCACAATGAGCTGGACTAACTCATTGGCAGGTGGGGTCACCCAAGAAGTAGAGGGCCAAGAGTGGAAGGCCTGCAGGAATACGGATTCCTCTGAGAAAGGGTTGGAGGGCTTCCAGTCACCCCTCTGCCTCAAAATTTCCAGGATGTCCCCAAAGGAGACATCGTCAGAGGAGTGACCATGGGGACCCTTCCCCATCATCGTAATCTGTATCCTCAGTGAGGGACTCCTCCGGGGAGTCCATGTATTTCCTCTTACACATCCGTTTCCAAGGTGGTTCTTCAGTGGGAGCATCTGAAGAAGACTCAGAAGGGAGGTTATCCATTACAGGGGGTTCCTGAGGCTTGCGCTCTCGGTGTCCTGGGGAGGTGGCCTGTGATAGCTGCAGCTCAGAAGGAGCAAGGGGAAGGTCTGATGTAGGAGGAGCACTTTCCGAAGCAAGCACCCTCTCCATCACCCGTAAGGCAGGCCCATCCAAAGAGGAATGGGAGCCTGGAACTGAGGAAGACAATCTCAGAACCAGGGTCACACCCTGCTCCATGTGGCCCGCTCCCGGGGATGGAATCTCAAGCAAAACCGGGGTGGGTGTCGCCCCTGGATCCGAAGACAGAACCAATGAAAAAACTGGAACTGTACCTGGAGCCGGGGGTTCCACCCCCCCAAGCATGAGATTGAGGAAGGGGTGGTTCCAAAGGAACCGAAACCCAAAGGGGCCTCAGAGCCTCAGAGAAGGTCACTGTCAGTGTTGAAGAAAGACGTCAGAGCTATGGGCCTCGAAACCGAAGGGTCCAAGGGAGGAGAATAAATGGGAGTCATGGGGGCAATGGATCCAAAACCCGGAGTGGGATGGGATTTAGGAAAATCTGTAATCCCTCTGGCTGTCAACAGCTGATCGAACAGGTACACCACATCCAATTCAGATAGACTCCTGGTGGACCTTACCAGCACTCCTGAGGGGGAGTCAGGTCAGTCCAAAAAAAGGCTAAAGGCTTGTCCTGAAAATGGATACAAAGACAGGAAGTACTGGGTCCGTGGTGTAGGAAAAGTTGGCACCAAGGATTCCAGTTTTGAGACAGGCAAAAGGGGGAATATTGGTGCCAAGAAAGGGCTCGGAGCCAAGGGAATAGCTGGAGTGGAAGTCATTACCAGCTCCAAAGAAGTGGTCAGTACTGATCTCGGAACGGAGATGGGTGATGTCGGTGCTGGGGTAATAGCAGGCAATAAGGCTGGAGCTGAAATCACACTTGGAACCATAGCAGTCGGTGCCAAGGGTGGCGCCGACGTGGAAGTCATTGAAATATCTGCAGAGACCACTGGAGCTGAACTCGAAACTGAGGTGGTCGGAGCTGAGGAGGCGCTCTTGTGCTCCGTGGAAGACTTGTGGGCCTTATGCTTATGAGGCTTGCCCTTATCACCAGCCAGTGACGAGGGGTCAGAATGAGGACTTTTTTTGTCCTTTGATGGAGGAGTTGAGACCTCTGACACAGAAAGAGCCTCAGAAAAGGGTGAAGAAAGCAGGCCTTTCAAAATAAGTCTATTTTTTCTTTCATTCAGCGTCCACTGACTGAAACTAACACAAATCCGACAGGGAGGCTTCACAGACAAGTGGGAAACCCCCAGACAATATGCACAATCATCATGCAGGTCGCTATTGGGGAGTTTACCATTGCAGGAAGTGCAATGCTTAAACCCCAAAGTCCCTTTCTTTTCAAACATATCCAGTATATCGATTCAACAATCCAAAAAAGATAGAGAAAGGAAGGAGAAGAGAAAAATACCAACAATGGTATTAAGAATACCACAAGGGCAAAGGAGGGCATTTACCAACAATGGTAAGAGGAGGATACCCATGGGTAGAGCTGGTTAAAGATAACAAGATATAAAAGAGTTTTAGGAGAAAAAACTTACAAAATACAGTAAATTTTGAAAAATACAACACTTAGCTGGAGAGCTCGGTGAAATGCTGCTATATGGCTGCACGGCAAACGAGATCTGAGGTAAGTGGGAGAAGGGCATTGTGGGTAGCAGCTTAGTTCGAGAGTTTTTGGTGTACATGAGCTTGGTATTAGGCCGACTCGGTTCTGTGGGCTCAGAACCGAACCCATCAGTGATGAATAGGAAGAAGATTAACAACTTCAGATATAAAATTATGTCCATATGGCAGTCTCCAAGATGGCCATGCTACATACAAGAAATTAAATTATTATAAGAAACAGAGTGATGCTCATCCATTAGTATTGCATGAATATAAAGATATGATAAAAAAGATACATTTTTCAGTTCCAGGTGGAGTTTTCCTTTAATGGAGATATGAGGAAGCATTTACCAAATATATGTATATAATTCTCAGCCACATTTGTAAGATACAGATTTTAAGGTTATGTTATAAACACAACTGCTATTGTACAGCAGGAGCTAAAATATGATTTTAAGTGACGGCACACTGCTGACAGTTACAGGTTACAGAATGGGCCTTTCACAATGTGTAATGTGTAAAGTCACACATGACATGTATGAGCTCCAAAATCCTAAATATTTAATTGACTCTTTAGATTATGCTTTAAAAATGTTTCTAAATGTAATGTTATCTTGATACTGGGCACATTAGATTGTTCACAGGTAGTGCAATGAAGCTGTGTCATCAAAGGCAACTTTACATATCGTATGGTTGGATTGTGAATTACAACAGAGAAGGAATCTGACAACAGAATTCACTAACCATAGACATTTTAAGTAAAATGAATGACCAAAGTTGCAATAATGAAAGTTCTCACAATCTTCTCATATATTTCTCAGATTTATCATATCAACTCCTACCACCCTTTAATCAGCAAGCATTTCTCTTGTCTTTCTTCACCATATTAAATAATTTAAAACAATATTTCTTTAGCCCTTAATACAAGGTCCTAAACATATACCTTTTTTTAGCTAAACATTTGCTTTCCCTTTTTCCCTCTCTGATTGGTCTAATATATCATTGCCTATTTAATTCTTTGTAAAACATTGTTTATTTTTATTTGAAGGTTGCAATGGACTCCTTCCATATTTTCAGTCTTCTTCCAATATTTTGGAGTAGCATAATATATTATGTGACCTAAAATCTTCCTAAACTTACTCCTAGCTCCCTCCAGATGTACATAACCAGGTACATGCAACCATTGTGATGTTCTTAAGATTTGTTTTTAACTAAAGTGATAGTGATGATTTTATTATTAAGATGTTCGTTCCACAAATTCATTTCCTTAAATTCCAGGTGCACTTCCATATATACTTTTATTTTAAATTCTCATGTGTAGCTCCATCATTTTGACATCTCTAAATACCTAATCCATACCAGCAAACTGTTCTCCTTGAATCATTCACTCCTTAACTTGTCAGGGACTAAGCAGCACATAGCCTGCACCTTTTTAGAATGCCATCGGGGGGGGGGGGGAGCAGCCACGATGGTGCAGCGGTTAGCATTGTAGCCCCACAGAAAGAGGTTCTCCAGTTCAGTTCTTGGCTGGCATGCCTTCTGTATGGAATCTGCATCTCCTACCTGCAGTCATGTGGGTTTCCTTCAGGTGTTCCGGTTTCCACTCACATTCCAGAGACATGCAGTAGGTGGATTGGACATTCTAAATTGGCCATAGGCGTGAGTGTTTGTGCGAGTGAGTGGTTCGGATGAACTACCATGGCAGGGCTATCTACCCGGTGGTGTAAACCTTGGCTTGAGATGATTGTCACTGTTGAAAGTGACACCCTGACCCCATGTGCAACGTGGGAAAAAGAGGTTGAGGATGGGTGGATCTAAGATTTGCCACATTCAACCTAACTTTACTAATATTGTACCTTTAAATGCCATCTCACAAATTATACTAAATAATGTTTTTATTTCCTGACAAGTGCAAGAAATATGATGAAATATATTTCTGTTTTCATCATAATATCTTGAAATACATAAAGGTTATTCATAACAAAATGTGAAGTAAATATTCTTACAGTGAAAGAAAATACATTTATTCAGGGAATTACAGTGCTCTGATGACAGTTACAAGAGTCTGTGTAACTGTATAATGCAGATGTGATAGAAGGCAAGCAAAAGAATGCTCACATAAAGAACAGTCCAGAAACAATGTGCATGCTCATAATGCCCTCTACTGCCAGCTACTGCTACCTAGTTGGTATCAAGTCCACTGTCATAATTCACAGAGTGACTCAGATTACAGAATACGCACACATAACAAATTTCAAGTCTATGGTATAAATGCAACACTAGTGTCATTCGGAATCTAGAATCAGTTTGTGATAGTTTGCCCTTTCTGTGTCAATATAATTTTATAGTGAGAGGTATATTGACATATATCAGGTTATAGGAGCAGACTAAACCCCCACCAAGCATGTAGATATGTGCAGCAGTTATCTATTACTGTTCCATATAGATATATATATATTTATATATTATATATATATATATATATATATATATATATATATATATATATATTTGCATTTGTTTACCAGGAAATTCTGTCTTTTAGTCAGCTCAACTTGAGCTGCCAGATAGTTTGGGTGTGTGAAGTGCCCTGAAGCTTTGGAAGCTGGCCAGCTGTTATATCCCTGGCAGGATATAATTCATATGGCTAAGGCTACTGCAGCAGTGACCGTTATGATGAAGATATTACCTGTGATGTTCCTCAGCCAGAAGAAAGTGGTTCTCCCATGCCTGGAATGGACATTGGAATAGCTGCAGAAGACATGGCTAACTCCTGGTCTATAGTGGTGGAAAGGACTTCACTAAGGGAACCCAGAGAAACCAGTGAGTGGTCTGAGGAACAAATCAAAGCTACAACAGGGTCTCACACCAGTAGCTGAGACAGACACTGATTGAGCTCCCTAATGTCAGCAAGGTTGCTTTGGTAGTTTTCTTTTTCTTAAATATGTCAGGTAAAGGAATTGAAGGTCTGGTAAGTGTCTTCATGTTCTGCTGAGAGACAGACTTGTTCACTTAAAAGCGCAGCTGGAAGGAGTCAGTCAAAAGATAAGCTGCCACTAATGTATTCACAAGCACTATACACACTTACACTTTCCCACACCATTCCTGATTTCCCAAAAAAGAACATACAAAAAAAAAAATCAGCATGTTTTTACAACTAATACATACTCCAGATTAATGGCGGTGCTGCGGTAGCGTTGTCGCATCACAGTAAGTCGTTGTCCTGTTCGATTCTCAGCTAGAGCCTCTTCTGTGTAGAGACATGCGTGAATGGGCGTACCTTCGTTGAAGGTTGTGTGTCAGGGCTGGCAACTTGGCAGGTAAAAATCCACTGCCAATCATTAGCGGACCGGAGTTCCGCTGTGGCGACCCCTAACCGGGAAAAAGCCGAAAGACACAACAACAACAACATGCTCCAGATTAAAAGAACTAATTTTGGTTAAAAATATCTTGTCAAATGAGATACTCCCAGTAAAACAGTAACCACAATAACAATGCTGTTTTTCTTAAAGAGACCCGGTCCCTATTCTATCCAAAAAATAAATTAAAAACTAAAAAAATATCTGCAGAAGCATTCTCCAAAGGGGACTTATCTGCCAGCAATGGAAGGTAGTTGCCTTATCCTCTGAAGCCCAGGAGGAGCACTTTTTAGGGCAACAAGAAAGAAAAGAGGTTTCCTGGTGCCCAGGCTGCCATTTTCTCCTTTTGGAGCTTAGGCTACAGTAGCCTATGTTCATCTGTGAAGGGCAGCCAGAGACTTTGGAAGACTGGCCATCCATTATATCCGTGGCAGGATATAACCCATTTAATTAAAGGCTACTGCAGCATTGATACTGCTGAACAGCAAGTGTACACACACACACACACACACACACACACACACACACACACACACACACAAAAATCATTCTAAATAACTCAGTACATCATGTTTATATTTTGCAGCTGCTATACAAGCTTGCGTACCACCTGCAAGAGTTTCTTGTTTTTTATTTTTATTTAATTTTTATTTAACATTTGTTAAACTGGAAAGTCTGACTTGGAATGAAGCCAATTTTCAGTGGAGGCCCGAGGAGAAATGTTCCAGGTGCATGTCTTTGTAATTTGGGAGTAAACTATTCCCTCATTGTGGTGGCTCTAGCCACAGAGTTCTGATCTCTCTCTCTCTCTCTCTCTGTACAGTTATTCTACTTCCAAGATTTGACAATCTTATACAAAGTTATAGAGAGCTGGAAAATGTGTATAAGTTTGCTCAAACTTTAACACTCATGCAAGCATTCATCTCTGAGCAACTAGTATGTAGGCAGCTGGAATGTAACCGTATAATGCAGAACCTTGTGTTTTTCTAGTGTTATAGTTAGCTTTGGTCATAATTTAAAATTGCTTTGCTATTAAAAATACAGTAAATTCCTGAAAGGAAAGAGAAATATACTTACCCCAGCTCCTTATTATTTTACTTGCAGGTGCAAGAGCTAACCATACTAATAATCTGTAAACAGATTCAATGCAGAACAATAAAGAGACATTATATAAAATTAAATGGTTAGTGGTTATAAATTATTGCTCTACAAAATTTGACCAACATCATAGAATATATATTCCCAATCAGCTTTTCTATTCTTTTACATCTACAGCATTCAAGATTATCTATATTTAATATTTCTGCAATCCCATATTAATGAATTAGAAGTTATGTACCTACCATAACGTTCCATGTTAGTTGTCTTCTCTCGCCTTCTTTCTTGCTGGATGGGATCGGCTCCGACTCGGCACTAGCTTTAGCTCGAGAACTCCTTTTACCAGCTCGAGGCAACCCTATATCCCATGATGCAAGGCGGAACTACCTCAGATCTCGTTTGGCAGCTAACTAACCCTGCTAAAGACTTATCCTAATATAATTAGGAACCATGGTTCCTAAAAGAAGTCCTCATAACAATGCTCCAGAGGAAGCAATCTGATAGGAACTCTCCAAGATCTGTCCAGGCCAGGGGGAAGGAGGGAGGGACGCAAGAAAGAAGGCGAGAGAAGACAACTAACATGGAACGTTATGGTAGGTACATAACTTCTAAATGTTAAGTTGTCAATCTCGCCTTCATTCTTGCTGGATGGGACCAGGCCCCTAGCACCTGTATCCCGGGTGGCTCAATGGAACAGACTCTTGAGAACAGTGGAACCAAAACTGGCCCTATCTCTGGAGGCCAAATCCAACTTGTAATGAGACACAAAGGTATGAGGCGTGGCCCAAGTAGCTGCTGCACAAATAGTGTCAATGGGAAGTCTATCCTGAAAGGCTACAGAAGTGGATAGACTCCTGGTCGAATGTGCTTTTGGCTTAGAAGATAGTTGTTTGCCCCTTAGAGAGTACACATAGGAAATGGTGGAAGTCAACCATCTAGATAAGGTCACTTTAGATACTGGAAGACCCAACCTGTTTTCTGCATAGGAGACAAACAATTGGTCTGATTTTCTAATTTGTTTAGTCCTATGTAAGTAGTACCTGAGCTGACGATGAACATCCAAAAATGCAGCTTCTGTTCAGCTCTGTCAGAATAGTTAGGAAAGAAAACTGGTAGATCAATAGATTGGTTAATATTGGCTTGAGATACAACCTTGGGAAGAAAGGAAGGGTTAGTTCTGAGCGAAACCCTATCCTTATGAAACACCAAATAAGGTGAACGAATACAGAGGGCCTGAATCTCAGAAACTCTTCTTGCAGAAGTAACAGCCAGCAAAATATAGTTTTCCATGTCAACAACTTTAAAGAACACGTAGCAGACGGTTCGAAGGAGGTAGAATTAGGGATGCCAACATTAAGTTCAGATCCCATTGCGGAGGAGGATGTTTCACAGGCGGTTTTAGGAGAAAACTCCTCTCAAAAGGCTTTGCATAACCTATGAGACATGATGTTATTGTCCTGCAAGCCAACATGAAATTTGGAAATAGTAGCCAGTTGTACTTTGACTGTAGATGATGACGATCCCGAATGAAAAACCTCCGCCAGGAAATCCAAAACAGAATGTATAGGAGCGGTGAAAGGATCAATATTTCTGGCGTTGCCCAATAGAAAAACGCCGCCACTTGCTAGCATAAACAGTTCTAGTGGACGACTTTAAAGAAGACACTAAAATGTCTCTGACTGAGTCAGAAATCATTGGTAGCCTGGCTAGGAAGGAAGTGGAGCAACCAAGCAGTGAGGTTGAGAGAATGAATGGCCCGGTGCTGCTGACCCGACTGGTGGATCAAAAGATCCGGAACTGGGTCCAGATGCCAGGGCTGCACCAGAAGGTGATGATGTAGAGACGGAAACCAAATTTGTCGAGGCCAATATGGAGCAATGAGGATCAATTTGGCTCTCAAACGGTGGCTTTCTGAATGACTTGTGGAATCAATGGAAAGGGAGGAAAAGCATAAAGAAGTCCCCGAGGCCAATCCTGGGTTAGAGAGTCTCTCAAGGGTTGGCCTGGAAGAGGAAATAGTGTGAAGTAATCTGGGCACTTGCTGTTTTGAGGGGTAGCGAAAAGATCGCAACAAGGGGTGCCCCACTTCAGAAAAATCTGATCCACTACAGACTGATTGAGAGACCATTCGTGAGGCATCAGAATAGATCTGCTTAGCCTGTCCGCCAATAGGTTGGACCTGCCGGGGATGTGCGTTGCTATCAGAAACCGCTGAGAAGAGATCGCCCATTGCCAAAGTCTGAGAGCTTCTCGACATAAGGGATAGGACCTGGTTCCGCCCTGTTTGTTGATGTACCAGACCACGGACATGTTGTCCGTCTGTACTGCAATAGTCCCTGTGGGAAGAAAGTCGTCGAGGGCTTGCAACGTTAAAAGCACTGCTCTCATCTCCAGGACATTTATGTGCAGGTGGTATTCTATGGGTTGCCACATCCCGTGGACCATCCTGCCCTGATAATGCCCCCCCCACCCGATCAGAGAGGCATCCGTGGTGACTGTGGCAACTGGAGGAGGGGGAACAAAGGGTCGGCCCTGATGAAGAAGAGGGGAAGATATCCACCATCGTAGATGAGCCCTGCAAGACTGTGTCACTAAGATCTCATGTCTCATGGGCAGATCGTGGTACGACCACTGCGTGAACAACATCCACTGCAGGAGACGCATGTGGAAGCGAGCCAGTGGAAGAAGAACAATGGCTGCAGCCATTAGGCCTAGAACTTTCAAGACAAACCTGGCTTTGACCTTGTTGCTTTGTAACAGAAGCTGAACAAATTTCTGGATGTCCAGAATCCTTTGATTTGTTAGCCTGGCTAACATTCTGACGGTATCTAACTCTGCGCCTATAAAGGTGATAGATTGGCAAGGCAGCAGAGAGGATTTTTCAAATTCACGAAATTCCTAGACTCTTGCAAAGCTGTAAGGTGTAGTCTCTGGACCGAAGAAGCTGATCCTTGGAGGTGGCGGAGAGGAGCCAGTCATCCAAATAAGGAAACACTTGGAATCCTCGACGTCTCAGGTGAGCTGTGACCACTGCCATGCATTTGGTGAACACTCTGGGGCTGAAGTGAGGCCAAAGGGCAGTGCTCTGAATTGGTAATGACTGGCTCCCAGCCGAAAGCGGAGAAACCTTCTGGAGCGTCTGTGAGTCTTTATATGATAGTACGCATCCTGAAGGTCTATCGAGCACATCCAGTTGTCCTTGCCCAGAAAGGGCAGAATGGATTGCAGCGTGACCATCCGGAATCTTGCCTTTCTGACAGACTTGTTTAGTCTGCTTAGGTCTAGTATTGGTCTCCAATCTCCCGTCCTTTTGGGGACCAAAAAGAATCTTGAGTAGAAGCCGGATCCTACTTGGTCTGCCGGCACTGTTTGGATGGCTCTTTTTGCCAGGAGTTTTGAAACTTCCTGTTTTGCCAAATCCCTTTGACCGGGTGAGATGTCTGGAAGGGATTGAAGAGGTACGGGAAACCTTTCGAAGGGGATTTTGTAACCCTCGGATATAATCGACTGTACCCACTTGTCTTGTGATAGGGATTGCCAGGCTACTGGGTACAGCGAAATTCTTCCCCCGACTGCCTCCAAGGGTGGACAGTCGGGCAACACCTCAGGGATGCTGAAAGGGCTTCTCAGGAAGAGGCTCTCTGTTGCCCTGGTTCTGAGGACCCCCCCTGCCTCTAGGGCGGCGTCTATTATTGTTACCCCCTCTGCCTCTGGGGGTAAACTGACCACGTGTGTCCCGTGTAGCTCCTTGGGCTTTACGGAACCACATCTTCCCCTTCTGACCCTTGGGATATGGTCTAGAAGGAGTGGAAAACTGGACTCCAACGGCAGAAAGAGTTTTACCGTCCTGTTCACATCTGGTCAAAGTATCCTTCACCTGAGGTCCGAACAAAGCCGAACCGTCAAAGGGGGTGTTGGTGAAGGACGCCTTAAAGGGGTCCGCAAAATTACACAGCCGCATCCAGGCTTGGCGTCTAAGAGCAACACCTGTGCCTGCGGCCCTGCTCGCTCCATCGGCTGCATAAGATATGAGCCGCATGGAGGAGTTAGATATCGAATTCAGGATAGCTAGCTGAGAGGCAATCTTTTCCTGAGCCCCAGCAGCTGAAGGATCCTGGACTACTTCTCCCAGTTCCTTGAGAATATCTCGTTGAAGCCTGGTGAAGTGACAAAGGTAATTCAGCGAACGCATTGCAAAGGTCGCTGAAGAAAACATCCGCTTTCCATACCTGTCCATGGTCCTAGAATCCTTATTAGGAGGATGGACAGGTACTGAAGGATCCATCAGTTCCTTCTTAGTGGCCGCCACCACCATAGCATCCACAGAGACACCTTTGGACAGGAACTGTTTGTCCGAAGGGGCCGTGATGAACTTGGATGGTCTCCTGGGGACAGGTTCCACAGAATCTGGAGCCGCCCACGCCTTCCGAGCCACTACTTGCATGAGTGGGTCGAAAGGCGGAGACACCCAGGAGGTGGAGGGTCAGGATCCAAAAGCCTCCAGGTATACCGACTCATCCTCGGAGGGGTCAATGGAGGGCCAATTCCCCTCTGTTTGAGGAGCTCAAGGATGTCTGAAAATGAGACATCCTCAGAGGGGGACCGAGGGGAACCCTCCGACTCATCTAAGTTGGTATCAGATGTAGTAGACTCAGGGGAGTCTGTGTGTTTCCTCTTACACGTCCTCTTCCGAGGGGGTTCCCCTGCAGGGTCAGGAGAAACCTCGGAAGAGGAGGAAATTCCCAGTGGGGAAACCTGGGGCGATGGATCCCTGGGCCTGAGAGCAAGAGGCTGGCAAGAGGCATCTGCAGGCACTGATGAGGGAGGAGCTAGAGGGATAGACCGTTGACCAGGCTCAGAAGCCAGGACACTCCTCATCACCTCAAAGGCTCCTCTCCCCGGGAGACCTGAACACACCGCCCGAAGAAACAGGAATGGTCGGCTCCAAGGAGAGAGAAGGCTCGAGGCGATGTCGGCGCCGAGCTTACAAGCCGAAGCTCCGAGAGGGAGAGCGGGTCGGACAAGGGTCCGATGCCACTAGCCCCCTCGGAGCCGACAGTGGAAACCCGACGACCGGATCCCTCCAAGGAAAGTCTCAAGGAGGAGATTGGAGCCGAGGATGACGGAGCCGAAGGATGTATCAGCTCCGGCATCGAAACAGTCGCTGTCCCAAGAAGCTCCGGCTCCGAACTCTGGTGTGGAGTCGGAGGAGGAATCTCAAGAATTGGGGCTGTAGCCAAAGTCTGTTGAGACGGGCTATGGAGCATTTGGGCCAGTGCCTGAGATTTCAACAGCCTGCTTACCACCCTCTCCAAATCGTGGTCAGACAGCCTGGAAGATCTCGAAGATCGGCTCCGATGGCTCCGCTCCGACAAAAGAGGAGACCCCGGAGCCGAGTGAATACTTAGTATCGAAGGGGACCGGGATCTCTTGCGGGCCGGAGCCATCGGAGCCGAAGTCCCTTGAACCCCAGATGGAGCCGAGGATCTCTCGGCTCCGATGCTGGATAAAGTGTCGGCTCCAGCCAGAGCCGACAAGGCAACAGTAGTCAGGGTATTGGAGCTGGTCGGCACCGAACCCACTACTCTAGCAGAAGAAGTATCGGCTCCAGCCGGAGCCGATATCGGCTCCGACGGAGCCGGAGCCACCGGAGGAGGCTTGGACACTGTAGCCTGAGCCTTCGGTGACTTAAGAGGTTTTCCTGCCCCTTGCTTAGGAGGAGAACCTTCAGGTTTTAACAAACCTCGGAGGATCAACTTGTTCCTCCTTTCCTGCAGGACTCTCTGGCTAAAGGCATGACACAACGCACAGGAGTCCTGCAGGTGCAAAGGCCCCAGGCAATACACAAGAAGTGTGACCGTCTGTCAGGGACATTTTCTGACAGCACTGGTCACACTTCTTGAAGCCTGAGACCTTGTCTTCCCTAGACATCCTAAAAGGATATACACAAACAGTCCCCACAAACACACAACTTAATCCCTACACAGACACACAGGAAGGGAATAACTTGGGGAACTAGGCCTGACTAAAGATTTAACTGAAAAAACTATTTTGAAAGTTTAAAAAGGAAGGGAATAGGGTGGGCTGTACTAAATACAGGCTAACCTAACACTGAAGGGAAATTAAACCCCTAACTAAACTTTTTCTTCTTTAACAAGAAAAACTTACCTCAGCTGGCAAAGGAGACCTCTTTCGCTAAGCGGCAAACGAGATCTGAGGTAGTTCCGCCTTGCATCATGGGATATAGGGTTGCCTCAAGCTGGTAAAAGGAGTTCTCGAGCTAAAGCTAGTGCCGAGTCGGAGCCGAGGATCGGCTCCGAACCCATCCAGCAAGAATGAAGGCGAGATTGACAACTTAACATCAATCTTTTTTGCAGAATGGACATTTTAACATTGCAGCCCTTAAGCCTCAGTCATCTCTCAAACCCAACATAGTTCTTATTGAAGGAAACTACTACTTTACATGCCTAGCTGCATTGATTACCTTTCTCATCGTTTTAGAGATTATGGCCCTTGGCCAAGTGTGCTTGTTCTGATATAGCTCCCATGGTCATATAAGTAAGAGCCCTATGGTGTAGAAACCTCCAAGCTAAAATGTTACAGAAGTCCGATGAACATGTCTAATTTCAGCTGACAGGGTAATGACCACAAAGGTTCACGTAGCTCCCTAGCCTGCACCCCCCCCTCCATTTTGCATGTCTCAGCAATCAGCTACATGACTGCACCATTTTTAACTTAAGCATCCTTGGTACTATCCCACAGGGCTGGTACCACACCAGTGATGAGTTAGGCAGAGGAAGTATTCTGTAGCAGCCTGCAGCATCACATATATTGGTCAGCATATCTGGCGATTTTTTTTCTGTGCTCTAACCAGGCAGGGCTGGTGATGTTATGTGCATTATTTCAGGCAATGTCAGTTAGCCCCAGCCACCCCTCAAATGCAGCAGTTCTACTGGCAATGTTGTTGTTTGTCTTTCGGCTTTTCCCAGTTCTGCCCCTTAATTTTGGCACATCCCTGTCATCAGGGATGTGTCTTCAGTCACAGGCAGAAATGTTCCTTCCCAGAGCTGGTGAGCCAATAAGTCACTCTTTCCCACTCCTCCATTACCAGCTTCTTCAGTCGCATCATTCTTTTCTGATTCCAAGTGTATCAAGGAGGCATAAGTGCTCCACATGTTTGAGTAATTCTTCAATTCTGTATGTACTGCCCACAACTTTTGACATCACATGGCATGTTCATTTCTTAAGACAATAAGTGCTAATGCATTTGTGGTGTGATTCTGTTCTGCACCACTCTTCACTATGAATGTAAAAGGTCACATAAAGAATATTATTTTTTTGCATTCTGCAGGACCTTGCCAGGGCTCCCCTTCCTGCAACCAATTGGCTCATTCAAATTGGCTGTGGACAGGAGCTGGCATCCCTGGGCTAGGGGAGAAATGGTTCATTCATTCCATGGGCTGGGGACACGAGTTGGCATCCCGGGCTAGGTGAGAAATGGTTCAATCATTCCATGGGCTGGGGAGAGGAGATGGCATCCCTAGGCTAGGTGAGAACCTTACATTCCATTTGTTCCTATCCAGGCAGCCCCATCAACTTATCAGTTCCTCACTATCCTTTGAAGGACTGTCCTCTCCCTCTCTGTGGCACCCTGAGCTGTGCTGCATACTGCCTGCCACTGGGCATATGCCTTTGCATGGTGATTTCCCAAGCTACATATATGTACATCATGGCAGCATGTGCTTTACAGACCAGTGCTCCATGGGTGAAATAGCCAGTAGTCCTAATAAGTGTTATCTCAAGTGGTGAGCCAGAGACCCTCCCTTCCTGCTGAATGGGTGAGCCAGCAGTTGACACTCTCATCCTCCCCCTGCCAGCTCTGTCAGGTGCATAATCCACTAATCAAGCTTGGATCACCTGGCCTTTATGTCTCTTTGCAACCAAATCTGGCATTATGCAAAGGTATTCTACTCAAAACAACTTAATCCTAGAGGTGAAAATCAGAGCTGTGCCCATGTTACTGTACATTATTAAATTCTACAGGAACTGCTATCTTCTGGCATTTTGCCACTATGTCTACCAAGATTAGTGCTTAATTTTATCAAGTATTACTAGGCTTGTCCTTGGCACTCAGTTCTGCATACATGATTAACCAAGCTGGGCCTATATCTCAAGTCTAGTTAAAGCTTGTGCTTGTCACTTTACATCTATACATAAAGTTAACATTGTGTCAGGACACAACCAATCCCTTCTTTCCTGATTCAAAAATTCATCTGTTTGGCTTACCATCTTTCTCGTATGTCTTATCTCAATAATCCTAAAACATATTTATTCTCCCAAATGGTACTACCTAGATGCTGCTTTTGTGCTTTGTCCTCTAAAAATAGTAATAAATATTCTACGTGAGTGCAAAAATCCATGCTAATGAGCATATGAAATCATGTGCACTCACAAATACATAAATCTCCATCATACAGTCAATATCTTTCATATGCATCATGCAAACAAACATACAAACTTACAGACTTCAGTAAGAATCAGCCAACCGGCTTACACTGTGAATAGCAAATAAAATATATTCTTTTGTTTGCTTGCACACATGACCAGGTCTAACACTTTCATTCAGCAGCAGGATAAGATTGTTTGCAAAAGAGGCAGGCAAAAAATCTACAAAATGTTCTGAAAAAGACAAGACAGTGACAATCAATTAGAATGTGCCGAATGAAACAATATCATATCAATCAGTGTGGGAGGTTTAATGCTGTCCATTAACAAAGTCATTGATGATCTCTAAAGAAATGCTTTAGCTTTAGCATCAGCCTTACAAAGTGCTTATTACCGAAGCACTCTAAAAAATGTAAGGGTACTTTTAGACAAGTATAATAAAGATGTTCACAAATTAGAAATAATTATGCAAAAGTTATACGGAAAGAAACATTCCACAGAAAGAAAATGACTCTCAGGTTAAACCATTTAGAGTACTGGAATTATTCAATGGAATACCAGAAGTGGAAATGCAATGAGAACAACTGCCTTGTAAGCCTCCTGGCTGGTCTATTAGTTTCCCTAATGGACGTGGTTGGTGTTCCTGTTGACTTGAAAGTGAAAAAAAAAAGCTTGCAAAGCAGACTCTTCCCATGAGCAGAAATCTCCTGATATGAGATCCAGTAGCCAAGCACCAGTTTGTAGCTGCAATGTGCATGGAAACCCTTGTTATAGCACTGAGAAATAATTCTTCCCTCAGCAACCAAAAGTTTCATAACTGGTCCAGTGCATGCAAAGTAGACAGACATTTGACCAGAACTAAGCTGAAAGAAAATCCTTATATTACTACAGCATAAATTAAGTATGAACCAAATTATGTGGTTGTTAGCCTGGCTCTATGGCACAGAGTAAACTATACATACACACGCACATACAGATATTTCAGACATGGTCAGTAATGCCCTTCTAACATGACAATGCATTAAAGCAGTCATCCCTGCAAAATAAGTGATAGCTGTTATTAAAAATATCTAAACTAGCGCTTGCTTTGTTATAATTTGATAGTCTATTCCACGTCAGGTTCTGTCTCAGAGATCCAGCTAGTATGTCTCTCATTCTTATATAATCTTCTACACAGATTGTGAAATGCCTCTGTACTACATTTTGATAAATGCCTCTTTACTACATTTTGATAACTCTAAGTGTCCCTAGAGCTAGTTGCATCTAAATGTCCTATATACCTGAACAAGGTCTTCTCTTAAATATCTGTATGAGATACTGAAAAAAATTCAGATATTTAAACATTCATAATAAGTTAAATTTTTATATCCATGGATGCCCTTGCTATATTTTCACTGTACTATTTCCAATTTAGTAAAAAAGAAGTTATGTACTCACCATAACGTTCCATGTTTGTTGTCCAGTATCTCGCCTTCATTTTGCTGGTTGGGTTTGGAACCAAGCAATGGTTCCAACTCAGCCTTATACTAAAGCTGGAGAGCTCTTTGCTGGCTCTAGGCTGCACTCTATCCCATGAAGCCTAGCGGCAGATACCCAGATCTTGTTTGGTAAGCTAATAACACTAGACTAACGTCAGGTTTGTGTAATTTGAGAAAAAAAATTACACACATAAATATATATAGCACTAAATACAGATATGTACAACAAAAGGCACAAATCTTAAAGGACCCCAGAACAAAAGAGGGGAACAAGATATTGGGCCAAAAGACTCCTCCAAATCACCCAGGAAGGGGAAAGGAGGGAGGGATGCAAGAATGAAGGCAAGATACTGGATAACAAACATGGAACGTTATGGTGAGTACATAACTTCTTTATGTTATGTTGTCCCATCTCACCTTCATTTTGCTGGTTGGGACAGCATCCCCAGCACCTACTTTCTTGGATGGCTCAAGGGAATAAACTCTTCAGAACAGTGGAACCAAAGGAAGCCCTGTTCCGGGAGGCCACATCTACTTTGAAATGAGTAATAAAGGTATGAGGGTTAACCCATGTGGCTGCAGCACAAATTGAATCCAAAGGCAGTCTGGCTTGAAAGGTGGTGGAGGTCGACACAGCTCTAGTAGAGTGTCCTCGTATTTTACTTCAAAGGTGTTTGTCGAGAGCTATAGGCATAGGTGGTTGTGCCTGTAAGCCATTTAGGCAATGTAACCTTAGAAACTGTGACTCCTTTTCCGTTTTCTGCAAAGGATACAAATAGCTAGTCAGATTTCCTGAAATCCTTTGTTCTATGCAAATAAAAATGTAATTGTCTATGTACGTCCAGCTGATGGAGTTTATACTCTGCCTTGTTACCATAATTTGGAAAAAACACTGGTAGCTCAGTGGATTGATTTAGACTGACTTCAGAACTTACTTTAGGGTAAGAAGGAAGGATTCATTCTGAAGGACACTCTGTCTTTATGGAAAACTAAATAGGGAGGATGAATAGACAGAGCTTGTAATTCAGAAACTCTTCTAGCTGAAGTGATGGATACTAGAAAAAAGGCCTTCCAAGATAAAAACTTTACGGGACAAGAAGAAGCTGGTTTAAAAGGGGGCAATATCAAGGAGGCTAATACTAAATTTTGATCCCATGGTGATGGAGGTTCTTTGATAGGAGGTCTTAAAATGAATGTGCCCCTTAAAAAGGCTTTGCACAATCTGTGAGACATAATGTTTGAACCCTTGATGCCTATGTGAAAGTTAGAAATAGCAGCCAGCTGAACTCAAACAGTAGCGGTTGCTGCCCCTTGATTAAAGATTTCCACCAGAAATTCCAGGATGGCTGAAAATGGAGCTGTGAGAGGATCCAATTGTTTTTTATTCACCCAAAAGGAAAATCTCTTCGACTTACTTGCATAAAGTTTTCTTGTAGTACTTTTGTGTAAAGACAATAGAATGTGTCTCACAGCTGGGGATAATTTTGGAAGCCTGGCTAAGACTGGAAGTGGAGTAACCAAGCTGTCAGCTTGAGAGTTTGGATGGAGTGATGGATAGTCCCGGACAGACGAGTCAAGGAATTCGACACTGGATCCAGGATCCAAGGATTCTCCTGTAGATAAGGCTATAGGAAGGGGAACCATATCTGACGAGGCCAATAAGGAGCAATGAGAATTATCTTGCGACTCAACTGTTTTGCTTTCTGGATTACCTACGGTATGAGAGGAAATGGTGGAAAGGCATAAAGAAGTCCTGGGGGCCAATCATGGACAAGTGCTTCCCTGGGTGACTCCCCAGGTGGGGGGATTAGGGCAAAAAAGCTGCTGCATTTGGCATTGATGGATGTGGCAAAAAGGTCGCAGCATGGCTGGTCCCACTTGTGAAAAATTTTGTTCGCAATGTCCTGATTCAGGGACCACTCATGTGGCATTAAAATTACCCATCTCAGGTTGTCTGCTATCACATTGGACTTCCCCGGAATATGCATCACATTAAAAAAGCATTGAGAAGAAACAGCCCATTGCCAAACTCTCTGGGCCTCCTAACATAGGGGGTTGGATCTGGTACCACCTTGTTTGTTGATGTACCACACCACTGACATGCTGTCTGACTGAACTGCAATTGTCCCCAAAGGAAGAGAGTTGTGGAATCCTTGCAACGCCATGAGCACCCATGAGCACTGCTCTCATCTCCAGGACATTGAAGTGCAAATGGTATTCATACTCCTGCCAGGTCCCCTGGATAATCTGTCCCAGATAATCCCCCCACCCTATCTGGGAAGCATCCGTGGTCACTGTAGCTACTGGTTGGGGGAGAATAAGAAGTTATGTACCTACCATAACGTTCCATGTTAGTTGTCTTCTTCTCGCCTTCTTTCTTGCTGGATGGGTTCGGAGCTGATCCTCGGCTCTGACTCGGCATACTACTAAAGCTCGAGAGCTATTTACTGGCTCGAGGCCTCCCCATATCCCACTATGCTAGGCGTCAGATACCCAGATCTCGTTTGGCTGAGCTAACACCATGGAAAAAATTTTTTAAGGACACCTGTCCAAACTACAAGGTTTACCTACAGTACTAAAAACAGAGGAGGACGTGACCTAGATAAAACTCAGCCAGAGGAAGAAGGCCTCAAAAGGGATTCTTCTTGGTATGTCCAGGGTAGGGGGATGGAGGGTGGGATGCAAGAAAGAAGGCGAGAAGAATACAACTAACAAAAAAACTCTTCACCGGCAGCTAGAGAGAGTGCCTGTAGCTGAAGACAAATGAATGATGATGATAACCAGGCTCTCTCACCACGAAATAGTAGAGACTCTGAGAAAGTCTATAAAAGACTCAAAGTTCAAATAAATCAGCATAAACAAGTCGACAAAGCAAAAACAGCAGCTTTACTTTTCTAGTAAGGAATCCAGTATGTAGACACCAAAGAACTTTAATTATATGTAAGCGCTTTCGCGTAGTCACCACTACGCTTCATCAGACAATACACATAACATTTTTAGAACATCTATTTATACAAAGAAGTAAGAAAAAGGCCAAATTAAAACCAGTAAATTGTGCAATTTTTCAATTAGATAATTAATTAATTAAAAACTTTAGGTTAATGCATACTACTAAGAAAGAAGAGACTCAAAATTCTAAGGTGGACAAAGCTATTTACAAACAATCTTCCAGCTGATGATCAAGACCGGAACATGAGGCTGACAGCGAGTGATAGTAATAATAATTAATAAGTGACTAGATGAATAGATAACTACATGAATAAACCATCGTATATAAATATAGAAAAGCACAATAAATACACCTAATAAAAACAAACAAATACACATAATAAAACGAGGTAGATTGAATTTAAAACAGAATAAATGATGAAATATAATAAATGTTAATGAACACAATAAATACCTTGTATAGACAAATATAGTTATTTATTTGAAGTAATGAATCATATATATATTTATATATTCATATTTATCAATTTAATAAATGTAAAGATAGACTTAATAATTATGGTAAAAATAAACCTTGTATTACTCATAATTATTTTAGAGTATGTATAATATATATAATAAAATATGAAATATTGAGTGTAAAATATACAACTTTTTTAAAACCTTTGAAAAATGTATGTTAATGGATCAAATAATGATTCGATCATATAAATATTCAATATTTAGTGTGCAAAATTAGGTATTAAATAAATATAGATTAGTATTACAAATGTAAAAAGTATATATATATATATATATATATATATATACTGGATTATTTTGATGCACTAATGCAAATATATTTAAACTATTAAAGGTAAATAATTAATTAATTAACCATTATAAATATTAAACATTATAAATAAATAAATACTATATATAAATAAGTGAATAAATAAATAAATATGGATATGAAAATAATGTAAACATGATGAAATGTATATTAGAATTGTTATGCTTAGATGCTAAATAAAATACAGAGGTTTAAAATTTTGATAGGTTTATATTAAAAAAGTCATATTTGTATGAAAATTAATGCACATAGGAATAGTTATAAACTGGAAACTAAAGGCTAAAAACTGAGGACCAAACATCAAAAACCAGTGCTAGAATTCTATCTAGCTTCCAAAACAGGCTTAATCGAAACTTGGTTATTAATGCCAGGAGGTATATGTGCAGCCAATCTCAAAATCCATTTTAATTCCTTGTTATTCAAAAGTAGTGAATTATCTCCACCTCTCTTATTAAGTGTAACTATTACTAATACCCTAAACTCAAAATCATGAAGGGGGTATTCCAAGATGTGTTTCGCTAAAGCATTTAAGTCGTTCTTCTTCCGAATATCATACAGGTGGCCATATATCCTATCTTTTAGGCATCTTTTAGTGAGGCCAACATAAAAAGCTGAACAATTCTTACAGGTAGCAAGATAAATAAGATTCTTGGTGCAACAATTAGCAAAAAACTTTGGTTGGAAAACAAAGTTCAGTGTGGGGTGTTGGAACTCTATCTTTTTTGAAATAGAACCACATCTTTTACAATTATAACAAGGAAATGTGCCTCTCTTGTGGCTAAATAGTAGAGATGGGGTTTCAGCTGTGCTTTTATCATTGCATAATAATTGTTTTAAATTCAGGCTATTTTTAAACATAAAATGTGGCCTGGCCCCTACCAATTGCTTAACAAAAGGGTCTATAGTAAGTACTTTCCAGTTGTTACAAAAAATCCTCTTAATGTCATTAACAATGCTAGTGTAATTTAAAATTACAGATACAGATTCATTATATCTAATAAAATTTTTTCTTTTCCTAGTGCATACATGCTGATTCTCTAGCAATGTATTTTCAATTATGTTACTTCTAATAGCTGAAACTAGACCTGAATCATATCCTCTCTCCCTAAATAACATCTCTAAATGGTCTGCTTCAGAATGTAAGATATGTGTGTCATTACAGAGTCTTTTTAGTCTAATAAATTGACTCTTGATGATACCAGGGAAGACATATCTGGGATGCATACTGTCAAAAGTTAAAAGTGTATTCCTCCAAGTTGGTTTCCTATATAATGTAGAACTGATAGTGCCATCCTTGGTAATATTTATTGTCACATCCAGAAAATTTATGGATTTAGATGAACATTCCATGGTAAAACGCAAAAAAGTGGATGTACTTTCAAGGTAACTTAAGAACTTTCTAAAGTCAATCTCAGTGCCTTCCCATACAATAAAAATATCATCCACAAAACGTTTATATACTTTTATCTGTGCAAACAGGGGGTGAGTAAATAGGCATTGACGTTCCCATGCTAAAACAACCAAGTTGGAATAGGTGTTAGCACACGGGGTGCCCATTGCCACCCCCCATTTCTGTAGGTAGTATTCATTCAGAAACATAAATACGTTATTATTTAAGACTACATCTAGTAGTATAGAATAAATCTATATATACTTTTTACATTTGTAATACTAATCTATATTTATTTAATACCTAATTTTGCACACTAAATATTGAATATTTATATGATCGAATCATTATTTGATCCATTAACATACATTTTTCAAAGGTTTTAAAAAAGTTGTATATTTTACACTCAATATTTCATATTTTATTATATATATTATACATACTCTAAAATAATTATGAGTAATACAAGGTTTATTTTTACCATGATTATTAAGTCTATCTTTACATTTATTAAATTGATAAATATGAATATATAAATATATATATGATTCATTACTTCAAATAAATAACTATATTTGTCTATACAAGGTATTTATTGTGTTCATTAACATTTATTATATTTCATCATTTATTCTGTTTTAAATTCAATCTACCTCGTTTTATTATGTGTATTTGTTTGTTTTTATTAGGTGTATTTATTGTGCTTTTCTATATTTATATACAATGGTTTATTCATGTAGTTATCTATTCATCTAGTCACTTATTAATTATTATTACTATCACTCGCTGTCAGCCTCATGTTCCGGTCTTGATCATCAGCTGGAAGATTGTTTGTAAATAGCTTTGTCCACCTTAGAATTTTGAGTCTCTTCTTTCTGAGTAGTATGCATTAACCTAAAGTTTTTAATTAATTAATTATCTAATTGAAAAATTGCACAATTTACTGGTTTTAATTTGGCGCCTTTTTCTTACTTCTTTGTATAAATAGATGTTCTAAAAATGTTATGTGTATTGTCTGATGAAGCGTAGTGGTGACTACGCGAAAGCGCTTACATATAATTAAAGTTCTTTGGTGTCTACATACTGGATTCCTTACTAGAAAAGTAAAGCTGCTGTTTTTGCTTTGTCGACTTGTTTATGCTGATTTATTTGAACTTTGAGTCTTTTATAGACTTTCTCAGAGTCTCTACTATTTCGTGGTGAGAGAGCCTGGTTATCATCATCATTCATTTGTCTTCAGCTACAGGCACTCTCTCTAGCTGCCGGTGAAGAGTTTTTTTGTTTGCTCATTTCTTCTACTTTATTTTCACCGTCCGCACACAATGGATACTACAAACATCGAATTGGATTACACTCCAGGGACGAGGGAAGCAGTGGTAAATCTAGAGGACTTGTTACATCTACAGGCTAACCCTTTATTGGCTCTGGACCTTTCCCAAACTGAGCATGTCATTCCCGTAAATGAAGAGGGCTTTAATATGTCTGATTTTAACTCTGCATCTAAAGCACTTGAGGACGACATGTATAAATTACAAAGATATGCCTGGCAAAGGCAACATTTGGAAGCATGCCTGCACTATTCGATTGTGCCCAGAGGAATGCGAGTGCTGTGTATGCCATCGTATGGTGAGGCGCATCCGGTACTCCTCAAAAAATGGCAGGACCTGAACATCGACCTTAGACACAGGTATATCAGGCTTTTGCTTGATTATTTTACACCTTTAGAAGTTGAACTAAGGGATAAGGTTGATACTAATTTTAAAGATCTTAGCTACCGCTTTAAAGCGGAGTATTGTGTCCGTAGAATGCGCAACATCTGTTTACAAGTAAACGCCTTTAGCGAGAGGCTGAAGGCAATTAAAATGCGTAAATTGCAGAGAGATTTCCAAGACTTTAAAACACGACAAATATTTGTCTGGCCAAGAGGCAATAATTTAGCACAAAATGAAAGTAACATTACAAATGAGAACGTGAACTGTATACAGCCCTCTGCATTTGTAGAAGGCTCTTTTAATAATGCTAACAATGACAACACTTTTTCGGTTAATGTTCCTTCGCTTGTTACTGTTATAGAGGGGATTAATAATGGTTCTACGGCTTCTGCCGTGACTGACACACCCCCTCCCAATCAACTAGCTCTGCAACAACCAGCTAGTAATCCAGGAGCTAGACCTAAAGATCTTAATATTGCTGTTCCTTTAGGACCCTCTACGTCTAATAATTTTTTACCATATCCTGTGAAACAAAGATTTCATCACAGAGGACGTTCTATGAGTCGGGGCCCAAGGAAAAGGAAGCTATCAACAGAAAATTTCCAGCCAACAAGACAAACAAAAATGTGACTGACTTACTTTACAATTATTCTGACTTTAATTTTTCTAATGCGGACATTTCTCTTTTAAACCGTGGATTGAATTTCATTCCAGCTAGTGCTGACACCTTGAGTGATGTTTTAATTGATCTTAGACTATTTTGCAGACGAGTAGCTTTAAAAGCTTTTTTCAGAGAGAAATCTGATTCTACTAGTAGTACTGCTTTTACTGTTTTTAAAAGGAAAAGCACTTGTATGCCCCCACTTCCTCACAACATAGAATGCTTTTTAAATCTCTGAGAGCATGATTTATATGACTTATTTTCTAGAAAGATAAAACCTGTTTTTTATAATTTAAGCTTAGATGAATTTAACTCTTTAAAATGTTTGAAACAATGTAATGAAATTTCTGTTAAACCAGCTGACAAAGGAGGTGGGGTTGTGGTCTTAAACACATCTGACTATAATTCTAATATGTGCCTTATGCTTAATGATGATATAACTTATGCAAAATTGAAGTTATATGAAGTTAATACAATTATTAAGAATGTACATGACACATTATATGACTTATTCATCTGCAGACAAATCAGTGAAGAAATGTATAGTTATCTACTGATAGATAACCCCACCATACCCATCATCAAGGGACTTCCGAAAATTCATAAAAATATATATCCTATCCCACTTAGACCCATAGTGTCAGGTGATCATTGGGTCACTGCCAACATTTCTAGTTTTATAGAGTTTTTACTTAGACCAGTGGTTGATTCTTTCACTACCATTTTAAAAGATACATATCATCTGCTAGACTGTCTATCAGAAACACAATTAGCTATTCACCAACATGAATACATCCTTATAACCTTAGATGTGAAAATCTCTTCACATCAATTCCCAATGACCTGGGCATTGAAGCTGTAAGAGATATACTAGTGACAGAAACGTCCTTTTCAAGTGATAGGCAGCTACTTGTAGGCCAACTACTAGATGTAGTCTTAAATAATAACGTATTTATGTTTCTGAATGAATACTACCTACAGAAATGGGGGTGGCAATGGGCACCCGTGTGCTAACACCTATTCCAACTTGGTTGTTTTAGCATGGGAACGTCAATGCCTATTTACTCACCCCCTGTTTGCACAGATAAAAGTATATAAACATTTTGTGGATGATATTTTTATTGTATGGGAAGGCACTGAGATTGACTTTAGAAAGTTCTTAAGTTACCTTGAAAGTACATCCACTTTTTTGCGTTTTACCATGGAATGTTCATCTAAATCCATAAATTTTCTGGATGTGACAATAAATATTACCAAGGATGGCACTATCAGTTCTACATTATATAGGAAACCAACTTGGAGGAATACACTTTTAACTTTTGACAGTATGCATCCCAGATATGTCTTCCCTGGTATCATCAAGAGTCAATTTATTAGACTAAAAAGACTCTGTAATGACACACATATCTTACATTCTGAAGCAGACCGTTTAGAGATGTTATTTAGGGAGAGAGGATATGATTCAGGTCTAGTTTCAGCTATTAGAAGTAACATAATTGAAAATACATTGCTAGAGAATCAGCATGTATGCACTAGGAAAAGAAAAAATTTTATTAGATATAATGAATCTGTATCTGTAATTTTAAATTACACTAGCATTGTTAATGACATTAAGAGGATTTTTTGTAACAACTGGAAAGTACTTACTATAGACCCTTTTGTTAAGCAATTGGTAGGGGCCAGGCCACATTTTATGTTTAAAAATAGCCTGAATTTAAAACAATTATTATGCAATGATAAAAGCACAGCTGAAACCCCATCTCTACTATTTAGCCACAAGAGAGGCACATTTCCTTGTTATAATTGTAAAAGATGTGGTTCTATTTCAAAAAAGATAGAGTTCCAACACCCCACACTGAACTTTGTTTTCCAACCAAAGTTTTTTGCTAATTGTTGCACCAAGAATCTTATTTATCTTGCTACCTGTAAGAATTGTTCAGCTTTTTATGTTGGCCTCACTAAAAGATGCCTAAAAGATAGGATATATGGCCACCTGTATGATATTCGGAAGAAGAACGACTTAAATGCTTTAGCGAAACACATCTTGGAATACCCCTTCATGATTTTGAGTTTAGGGTATTAGAAATAGTTACACTTAATAAGAGAGGTGGAGATAATTCACTACTTTTGAATAACAAGGAATTAAAATGGATTTTGAGATTGGCTGCACATATACCTCCTGGCATTAATAACCAAGTTTCGATTAAGCCTGTTTTGGAAGCTAGATAGAATTCTAGCACTGGTTTTTGATGTTTGGTCCTCAGTTTTTAGCCTTTAGTTTCCAGTTTATAACTATTCCTATGTGCATTAATTTTCATACAAATATGACTTTTTTAATATAAACCTATCAAAATTTTAAACCTCTGTATTTTATTTAGCATCTAAGCATAACAATTCTAATATACATTTCATCATGTTTACATTATTTTCATATCCATATTTATTTATTTATTCACTTATTTATATATAGTATTTATTTATTTATAATGTTTAATATTTATAATGGTTAATTAATTAATTATTTACCTTTAATAGTTTAAATATATTTGCATTAGTGCATCAAAATAATCCAATATATATATATATATATATATATATATATATATACTTTTTACATTTGTAATACTAATCTATATTTATTTAATACCTAATTTTGCACACTAAATATTGAATATTTATATGATCGAATCATTATTTGATCCATTAACATACATTTTTCAAAGGTTTTAAAAAAGTTGTATATTTTACACTCAATATTTCATATTTTATTATATATATATTATACATACTCTAAAATAATTATGAGTAATACAAGGTTTATTTTTACCATAATTATTAAGTCTATCTTTACATTTATTAAATTGATAAATATGAATATATAAATATATATATGATTCATTACTTCAAATAAATAACTATATTTGTCTATACAAGGTATTTATTGTGTTCATTAACATTTATTATATTTCATCATTTATTCTGTTTTAAATTAAATCTACCTCATTTTATTATGTGTATTTGTTTGTTTTTATTAGGTGTATTTATTGTGCTTTTCTATATTTATATACGATGGTTTATTCATGTAGTTATCTATTCATCTAGTCACTTATTAATTATTATTACTATCACTCGCTGTCAGCCTCATGTTCCGGTCTTGATCATCAGCTGGACGATTGTTTGTAAATAGCTTTGTCCACCTTAGAATTTTGAGTCTCTTCTTTCTGAGTAGTATGCATTAACCTAAAGTTTTTAATTAATTAATTATCTAATTGAAAAATTGCACAATTTACTGGTTTTAATTTGGCGCCTTTTTCTTACTTCTTTGTATAAATAGATGTTCTAAAAATGTTATGTGTATTGTCTGATGAAGCGTAGTGGTGACTACGCGAAAGCGCTTACATATAATTAAAGTTCTTTGGTGTCTACATACTGGATTCCTTACTAGAAAAGTAAAGCTGCTGTTTTTGCTTTGTCTACTTGTTTATGCTGATTTATTTGAACTTTGAGTCTTTTATAGACTTTCTCAGAGTCTCTACTATTTCGTGGTGAGAGAGCCTGGTTATCATCATCAAGAATACAACTAACATGGAACGTTATGGTAGGTACATAACTTCTTAATGTTAAGTTGTCTATCTCACCTTCATTCTTGCTGGATGGGACAGCGTCCCTAGCACCTTAGCCCTGGGTGGCTCATCGGAACAGAATCTTGAGCACAGTGGAACCAAAATCAGCTCGACTCCTGGAGGCCATATCCAACTTATAATGTGAAATGAAAGTATGAGGAGTAGCTCATGTGGCTGCAGCACAAATAGATTCCATTGGTAGTCTTGCTTGAAAAGCTACTGACATAGCTAATGCTCTGGTGGAATGAGCTTTTGGTTTTGTAGGGAGTTCTTTATGTCTCAATTGATAAATCAAAGTGATAATAGAGGCCAACCACCTGGATAAGGTTACTTTAGAAACTGGCAGGCCCTGCTTGCCCTCAGCATAGGATAGGAAGTGTTGGTCTGATTTTCTTGTTTGTTTAGTCCTATCCAAATAAAAACGGAATTGCCTGTGAACGTCCAGTGGGTGTAACTTTTGTTCAGCTCTGTTTGAATAGTTAGGAAAAAAGACAGGTAGATCAATAGCCTGATTCAGGTTTGTCTCAGAAGGAATTTTGGGCAGAAAAGAGGGATTAGTCCTGAGTGAAACTCTATCCTTATGAAACACAAGATAAGGAGGACGAATACAGAGGGCTTGAAGTTCCAACACTCTCCTAGCTGAGGTGATGGCTACTAAGAAGAGAGTCTTCCAGGAGAGTAATTTTAAGGAACAGGAGGCTTCAGGTTCAAAGGGAGGGAGAATCAAGGAAGTTAATATCAGGTTTAAATCCCACGGAGGCGGGGGATCTCTAACCGGGGGCCTAAGTAAAATAGTCCCTTTAAGAAAGGCCTTACAAAGTTTGTGGGACATGATGCTGGTTTCTGACAGGCCAGCGTGGAAATTAGCGATAGCAGCCAATTGGACCCTAATGATGGCAGACGAGGATCTTGCTCGAAAAAGTTCTGCTAAAAAAAATCTAGAACGTGATGGACTAGGGCTGTAAAGGGGTCTATATTTCTAGCCTCTGCCCAGAAAGAGAAACGTTTCCACTTACTAGCATAAGTCTTCCTGGTAGCAGATTTGTGCAAAGAAAGGATGATTTCACGCACTGGCTGAGAAAAATGTGGAAGCCTGGCTAAGGTTGGAAGTGGAGCAACCAAGCTGTGAGGTTGAGAGACTGAAGGGATTGGTGCAGCCCGCCCGACTGATGGACCAAGAGGTCTGGCACTGGGTCCAGATTCCAAGGCTGCTCCAGCAGGTGATGATGCAGGAATGGGAACCAAATTTGTCGAGGCCAGTAAGGGGCAATGAGGATCATCCTGGATCCCAATGCGGTTGCTTTCTGAATTAGTTTGGGAATTAAGGGAAAGGGTGGGAATGCATACAGAAGACCCCGGGGCCAATCGTGAACTAGAGCGTCTCTGGGGGAGTGGCCGGGGAGGGGGAAGAGAGTGAAGAAGTCGTAACACTTGCTGTTGAGAGGGGTTGCGAAAAGGTCGCAGCAAGGTTGACCCCATCTGTGGAAAATTTTGTCCGCTACTAACTGATTGAGAGACCACTCATGAGGCATGAGAATAGCTCTGCTTAGCCTGTCCACTATGACGTTGGACTTCCCAGGGATGTGCGTTGCTATCAGAAACCATTGAGAGGAGATCGCCCACTGCCAGAGTCTGAGTGCTTCTCGACATAAGGGATAGGACCTGGTTCCGCCCTGCTTGCTGATGTACCACACTACAGACATATTGTCTGTGTGAATTGCAATAGTCCCGGAGGGTAGAGAGTCCTGAAGAGCTTGCAACACTAAAAGTACTGCTCTCATCTCCAAGACGTTTATGTGCAGGTGGTACTCTAGAGGTTGCCAAGTGCCCTGGACAGTCCTGTCCTGAAAATGCCCCCCCCCCCACCCGATCAGGGAGGCATCCATTGTCACCGTGGCAACAGGAGGAGGAAGAACAAACGGTCTGCCCAGAAGTACTTGAGAGGAGACCATCCACCAAGAAAGGTGGTCTTTGCATGATTGGGTGATTATTATGTTGTGAGACATCGGAAGCTGTTGAAACGACCATTGGGTAAAAAGCATCCATTGAAGAATCCGCATGTGAAAACGAGCCAGGGGAAGTAATGTGATTGCTGCTGCCATGAGACCCAAAGTTTTCAGTACAAATCTGGCCTGAATTCTCTTGCACTGTAGTAAGGCCTGGACATGTCGGCGAATGTCTGATACTCTTTCTAAGGGAAGTTTTGCTGACAGCTCTTTTGTATTTAATCTTGCGCCTATAAAGGTTATAGATTGACAAGGTGACAATGCAGACGTTTTGAAGTTTATAGAGATACCTAGCTCGGAGCAAGTTTGGATGGTATAATCCCTGGCTCATAGTAGCTGATGCCTGGTGGAAGCAGTCAGGAGCCAGTCGTCTAGATATGGAAACACCCGGAATCCTCGCCGTCTCAGGTGAGCCGTAACCACTGCCATGCATTTGGTGAACACCCTGGGGGCTGTGGTGAGACCAAAGGGCAGGGCTCTGAATTGATAGTGACTAGCTCCCAGCCAGAAGTGGAGAAACCTTCTGGAGCGTCTGTCCATTTTGATATGGTAGTACGCATCCTGAAGGTCTATGGAGCACATCCAATTGTCCTGACCCAAAAAGGGTAGAATGGACTGAAGCGTGACCATCCGGAACTTTGTTCTTTGAACAGATTTGTTTAACCTGCTGACATTCAAAATGGGTCTCCAGTCCCCTGTCTTTTTTGGTACCAAAAAGAACTTGGAGTAAAGATCCTTGCTGGTCTGCTGGGACTGGCTGGATGGCCCTTTTTCCTAGCAGTTTTGAAATTTCTAGTACTGCTTGTTCCCTTAGACTGGGTGGAACATCTGGAAGGGACATGTTTGCTTGTACAGGGGTGTGGACAAAGGGGATTTTGTAACCCTCGGATATGATAGACCGTTCCCATTTGTCTTGTGTGAGGAGTTGCCAGGCTTCTGGGTACAGTGACAATCTTCCCCCGACTGCCTCCGAAGGTTGACAGCCGGGCAGCCTCTCAGGGGTGCTGAAAGGGTTTGTCAGAGAAAGATTCTCTGCTAACCTGATTTTGTGGACCCCCTCTGCCCCTCAGGCGACATCTATTATTGTTCTCTCCTCTGCCCCTGGAGGGGAACTCACCACGTGTGTCAGGCACTACTCCCTGGGGTTTCCGAAACCACATTTTTCCACTCTTCTGACCTTTAGGGTATGGTCTAGTGGGAGTAAAAAAAACGGACTCCCACGGCAGATAGAGTCTTGCCTTCCTGCTCACACCTGGTAAGGGTATCCTTCACCTGTGGTCCAAACAGAGCCGAACCATCGAAGGGGGTATTGGTGAAGGACACCTTAAAGGGGTCAGCAAAGTTACATGACCGCATCCAGGCATGCCTTCTCAAAGCCACGCCTGTACCTGTGGCCCTACTTGCCCCATCATCTGCATAAGAAATGAGCCGCATGGAGGAGTTGACTATAGAGTTAAGGGTCACCAGCTGGGAGTTAATCTTATCCTGAGACCCCGCAGCTGATGGATCCTGAAGGGTATCACCCAGTTCCTTGAGAAGATCCCTTTGAAGGCGGGTAAAATGGCACAGATAATTCAGCGACCGCATGGAAAAAGTTGCTGAAGAAAACATCCACTTCCTGTACCTGTCCATTGTCCTACATTCTTTATTAGGTGGATGGACAGGCACCGAAGGGTCAGCCAACTCCTTCTTAGTGGCTGCTGCCACCACCATGGCATCAACAGGGACACCTTTTGTCAGAAATTGTTTGTTGGATGGGGCTGTAATAAACTTAGTGGGCCTGCGGGGAGTTGGTTCCACTGTGTCTGGGGCTGTCCATGCCTGTCGAGCCACCACTTCCATGAGCGGGTCGAAAGGTGGAGCCACCCAGGAGGTGGAAGGGTGAGAACCAAAGGCGTCCATGTACACCGACTCGTCCTCGGAAGGGTTAAGGGCATTCCAATTTCCCCTCTGCCTAAGGATCTCTAGGATGTCTGAAAAGGAGACATCCTCAGAGGGGGACCTTGGGGACCCTTCCGAATCCTCCAAGTCGGTATCAGACGTGACTGACTCAGGGGAGTCAACATGTTTCCTCTTACATTTTCTCTTCCGAGGGGGCTCCTCTGAATGATCAGGGGAGGCCTTGGAAGAGGAAGATACACCCAATGGGGCGAACTGGAGTGTCTGTTCTCCATGCTTGGGGTCAGGAGGGTGAACAGAGACCGATGCAGGCACCATGGGGGGAGGAGCCGAAGGAGCCAGTTGTGGAGCCGACACAGGAGTCAGCACACTCCTCATGACCTCGAAGGCGCCCCTATCAGGCAGAGAAGAGGGTCCCCACTCCGAAGAGCCGTGAACCCCTCCTGGCACCGAGAGGGACAGCTCCGATGCCGATGTCGGGGCCGAGCTCACCTGCGCTGAGGCCCTGAGAGGGAGAACGGGTTCAGACAAGGGTCCGATGCCACTCGCCCCCTCGGAGCTGACGAGGGAGTCTCGGCGCCCGGATACCTCCAAGGACGGAACCAATGAAGAGACCGGAGCCGACGAGGGAGCCAAAGGTGTGGTATCGGCTCCGACATTTCTACAATTCGAGCCCCGACGAGCTCCGGCTCCATACACAGTGGTAGAGTCGGAGCAGGAACTGCTGAAGACACAGGGATTGCCACAGTCTGTTGAGAAGGGCTGGTCAACATTTTGTCCAGGGCCTGCGATTTTAGTAGCCTACTGAACACCCTCTCCAAGTCATGATCAGATAGCCTGGAGGACCAAGAGGAGTGGGACCTATGGCTTTGCTCCGATTGAAGCAATAGAGACCTTGCAGCCAAATGAACAGATTCTATAGAGGGGGATCTTGAACGTTTTCAGCTCAGAGAAGGTTCCAACACTAAGGTCGGAGCTGATTGAGGTCTCGAGATGTCGGTTCCAGCCGGAATCGATGAGGAGGCAGGAGTTCCACTCGGCGACGGTTCCAAACAGGGAGCCGATGGTTTGGCAGGCTTTAAGGATTTACCCGACGGAGGCTTAGCCGGGGATCCTTCTGGCTTAAGTAAGCCTCTCAAAATGAGCTTGTTCCTATGCTCCTGCAGGACTCTCGGGCTGAAGGCGTGGCAGACTGAGCAAGAGTCCTGCAGGTGTAGGGGACCCAAGCAATAAACACAAGAAGTGTGACCGTCTGTCAGAGACATCTTCTGACAGCACGAGTCACAGTTCTTGAAACCTGAAACTTTGGTATCTTTAGACATATTGGTAATGGGATACCAAAGGGAAAAAAATAACTAGTGCTTAATCAAGGCACACGCACACATGCACTAGGTAAAACTAACACTAATAATAACTATAGAACTATAACCACACAACTACCTTACTACTAATAAAAAATATACAAATTGTGGCTAAACAGGGCCTAACACTACCCTAACAAGTGGGGGGGGGGAGAAACAAGGGGTACATAATCTATTTAAACTAACAGAAAAGGATTATCTAAAAATAAGACAATATAAAGGTAATAATACAAGAAAAGATTTATACGACCTGGAGCCAGAAAAATCGCAACCTCGTAGCTGAAGCGGCAAACGAGATCTGGGTATCTGACGCCTAGCATTATGGGATATCGGCAGGCCTCAAGCCAGTAAATAGCTCTCGAGCTTTCGTAGTATGCCGAGTCGGAGCCAAAGATTGGCTCCAAAACCATCCAGCAAGAATGGAGGCGAGATAGACAACTTAACATCAAATGGTCTGCCTATTGTCACCTGTGTAGACTGAATCCACCAATGAAGATCTTTTTTGCATGTGTTCATTATCAAAGTTTTGTGAGACATGGGCATCTCTTGCTTGGACCACTGAGTGAAAAGAAGCCATTGTAGTATTCTCATGTGTAGGTGGGCTAGGGGAACCAAGGTTATTGCTGCTGCCATTGCACCTAGAACCTTGAGTACAAACCTCACCTGAACTTTCTTTTTTCTCAGCAGGACTGACACTTGATGGCATAATGCTAGGACTCTTTCTGCAGGCAGTTTTGATACCATGCTTTTTGTATTTAAATCTGCTCCTATAAAAGTAATATGCTGAAAAGGCAAGAAGGCAGATTTTTTGAAACTGACTATAATGCCTAACTCTGAGCAGAGGTGGATTGTAGTGTCCCTTGCCTTGATTAGTAGATGCTCGGTGGTGGCAGTCAGGAGTCAGTCGTCTAAGTATGGAAACACCTGGAATCCTAGACACCTCAGGTGAGCCATGACTACTGCCATGCATTTGGTGAACACCCTGGGGGCTGTGGTGAGACCAAAGGGCAGAGCTCTGAACTGGTAATGACTGGCTCCCAGCCAGAAGCATAGATATCTCCTGGAGCACCTGTTCATTTTGATGTGATAGTGCGCTTCCTGTCCTTTCCCAGAAAGGGAAGTATGGACTGCAGTGTTACCATCTGAAATTTCACTTTCTTTACTGACTTCTTTAGTCTGCTGAGGTCCAGTATTGTTCTCCAGTTCCCTTGTCTTCTTTGGCACTAAAAATAATCTTGAGTAAATTCCAGATCCTGATTGGTCTGTGGGGACTTTTTGGATGGCTCTTTTTTCTAGCAACCTTTAGATTTCTAGGGTTGCTTGATCCCTTTGACTGGGTGGTATGTCTGGGATGGATTTTTGCGGATGGGGTGGATGAGAGAAAGGAATGTTGTATCCCCTGGATATGATCAACTGTACCCATCTGTCTTTGGTGATGTTTTGCCAGGCTTCTGGGTACAGTGATAGTCTCTCCCTGACTGCTTCCAGAGGTGGACAGGCAGGCCTCCTTTCAGGAGTGCTGGAAGGGCTTACCAGAAAATGTATCTCTGTCACCCTAGTTATGTCGACTCCCTCTGCCACGAGGACAGGATCTTCTATTATTATTTCTCCTTCTGCCCATAGGGGAAAATTCGCCATGTGCTTCAGGCAAAGCTCCTTGTGATTTCTGGAACCACATCTTTCCACTCTTCTGACCTTTGGGGTAAGGTCTGGTAGGGAAGGAAAAATGCACTCCCATTGCAGACAGAGTTTTGCCCTCCTGTTTGCACCTGGTAAGAGTTTCTTTAACTTTTGTCCCAAACAAGGACCAGCCATTAAAAGGGTAGTTAGTAAAGAAAGACTTGCAGTGTTCAGCAAAGTTGCAAAGCCACATCCAGGAATGTCTCCTCAGAGCAATTTCTGTGCCTGCTACCCTACTTGCTCCATCAGCCGCATACAACATCAGGCACATGGAGGAGTTTGCCATGGAGGTTAAGTTTGCAAGTTGAATGTTTACCATCTCCAGAAGTGCCTCAGCTGTTGCACCTTGGAGGGAATCTCCTAGCTCCTTGAGGAGATCCCTCTGACATCTGGTGAAATGAGAAAGATAATTTAGCGACCTCAGAGTAAATGCCGCTGAGGAAAACATATGCTTCCCATAACTGCCCATTGTTTGAGATTCTTTGTTCGGCAGATGGGCAGACAAGAAGTTTCTGCTAATTCCTTCCTGGTGGCCGCCACCACCACTATAGCATCTACCGGAACACCTTTTGCAAGAAACTGCTTGACCTCAGGGGCAGTGATAAATTTATTTGGCCTCATCGGACAAAGTCCACTGTCTCTGGAGAGCCCCACGCCTTCCGAAAAGGCAGAGAACCCAAGAGGTGGGGGGTTGAGAGCCAAATGCCTCCAGGTAAACAAACTCATCCTCAGAAGGGGATAGGGACTTCCATTCACCCCGCTGTTTAAGGATCTCTAAGATGTCTGAAAATGAAGTATCCTCAGAGGGTGAATGTGGGGACCCTTGTGACTCCTCTATGTTAGACATGACAGACTCAGGAGAGTCTATATGCTTCCTCTTGCATGTACACTTCTGAGGAATTTCCTCAGAGGGGTGCTCTGGGGAGGACTTGGAAAAAAGTGTCTCATCTGTAGCGGTAACCTGAGGCATGGGCTCCCTGCACCTTGGCTGGAGGGGTGGAGTGGAGGTTGACACTGGCGCCCATGGGGGGAGAGTGGCTGAAGCCAAGGGTGGAGCAGACTCAGGGGAAAGCACACTACTCATCACCTTGAAGGCACCTCAATCCCGGCCCGAGAGAGCCTACGGCTCCGAGGAACCAGGAGATCTCTCACGCACCAAGGATGAAGGCTCCGAGGCAGATGCTGGTGCCAAACTCACCTGCGCTGAAGCTCCAAGTGGGAGAGCTGGCTCCAACAAGGGTCTGAGCTGACTCCCCCCCCCCCTGAACCGACGGGTGAGTGTCGGCTCCCAGATCCTTCAATGGAAAATATTGGAGCAGACATTGGTACTGAGACTCCAGAAGCAGTTCTCGGAACTGACGGTTCCACCACTACAACCTCCAGACAGTCTGGCTCCGAACTCAACTGAGTCAGAGGAGGAACAACAGGTACAGACGACACAGACTTCGGCTCTACATCCTTTTGGGCTGGGCTGGATAGAATTTTGGTCAGGGCCGGTGTCCTAAGCAACCTCTTCACAACCCTCTCCACGTCATCATCCGATAAGCTCCTGAATGATATGGAGGAGTACACTGAAGACTTGCCACTACCTGCCACGGACTGTAGTAAAGGGGATTGTGGCACCGAGCATACAGGCTCCAAAGATGGTGACCAGTCCCTCTTTTTTCTCCTGAACAGCTCCAAAGTAGCTGATGGAGCCGACAGAGATTTCTGCTTCTCGGATCCATCAACCTTTGGATCCGAGACAACAGTAGTAGGGGTAGATTTTTGCATCAGTTCCGAAGCAGGAGCAGATGAAGATTTTGAAGAAGATGATGATTTTGAAGTGGTTGGCTGTTGTATGGTCTGCTCAAAAGGTCCTTTAAAAAGCCCTCTATTAATCAACTTATTCTTGTGCTCCTGCAGGACTCTTGCACTAAATCCATAGCAAAAGGAACAAGAGTCCTGCAGGTGCACTGCCCCTAAACAATAGACGCAATTAGTATGTCCATCTGTTATGGACATCTTCTGCATACAGGAATCGCATTTTTTAAAACCTGAGTGCTTTTCCTTAGACATACTGAAACCAAACAAATGGACAGGAAAGTCAACACAGAACACAATGGCCTGACAAACAAGAAATATTTTTTTTTTTTTTTTTTTTTAGTAGAGATAGAGAGACCGAAGGAGGGCTTGAGGAGTGTCTCTAACTAAAAATGACATGCTCCTCAAACCGAGGAGATGTCTCTAACTTAAATGATGCTCCTGGGGGAAACAGACAACAGTGGGAAAGGGGGAAAGAAGCCCTCTAACTTAAATGGGCTGAACAAATACAAACAGCTCTCTAATCCTCTAACTATAACGGAAAGGGGCACACAAAAAACACACAGACCTTGCGAGGGAAACGACGGCCAACAAAGAACACAGGCAAAAGGGAAAATGGACAATATAGGGATATCTAACAAACACTCTAAGAAGGACAATAACCTCACTAAGTAAAGTAATCAAAAAACTGTTGAAATAGCACGCTAAGAACGAAAAATATTTGTACTCAGCCTGAGCCAGCACAGAGGAATGCCGAAGCTTCAAGCTGCAAACGAGATCTGGGTATCTGTCACTAGGCTTCATGGGATAGAGTACAGCGTCGACCCAGCAAAGAGCTCTTGAGCTTTAGTATAAGGCCGAGTCAGAACCGATGCTCGGTTCCGAACCCAACCAGCAAAATGAAGGCAAGATGGGACAACATAACATCAAAATTTATGTACTTAGCATAACATCAGATCTATGTTGTCTCATTTTCGTCTGCTTCGAATGTGTGGGTTGGGATTCGACCTTGGAGCCGATCTTGAGCTTATCAGTTCAGAGCTCTGACTCCTCTGCTACCCATAATACCCTAGGGTGAGATACAGATACTCAGACTGAGTTTACTCCTATTTTATTTGTTTTTTTTGGGGATTTTAAACTACATTTGTGGATCTGTAGATCTGTGTGTGTGTGTGTGTGTGTGTGTGTGTGTGTGTGTGTGTGTGTGTGTGTGTGTGTGATTATTGAGAATAGTGAAAAAAGACTAAAAAAGTGAGAAAATTGTGATGGAAGGAAATCAAGCTAATAAGAGTAGTGGCTGTTGAAACAAAATCAGTCTATTATTCTGTGCTCAGAGGGGAATGAAAATCCACCCAGTCATCTAGAAGCTAAAAGTAACAAATTTGGAAGGGGATCAGAGGGAGGGAGCTTAAAACAGATGAAAATAAGACAACATGGATCTAACATCACACCCTTGGGGAGTAGGCCCTGATATGCCTGCAATGCAAGGAGCACCACCTTCATCTCCAAGATACTGAGGTGAAGATTGGCCTCTGCCCTCGACCATGTGCCTTGGACCATCTTCCCTACAAAATGCCCCCAACCCCACCCTAGAAGAGATGCTTCTGTAGTCACTGTAGCTGTAGGAGGATTCATCTAGAAAAGACAGCCATTGATCACCAATGGGACGGTTAGCCAGCATGTGTAATTCTTATTTTTGCACACACAGAGTAAATGAACTGAGTCCATTGTACTGATAAGGTCCATTGCAGTACTCTCATAAAAAGTACACATAGTTAGCTGTAAAATGAACAAGGCATACATGCTCACTCATAGCTACTAATGTCAGGTTGAGTGACTACAGACTTTATTTTTGGTTTACTTGGAAAGTTCCACTGAGATGTACGATCTTAGCAAGTGACTAACGGCAGTCATATACAAGTAGTAAAGGCTAATGACTGGTGAGTAGTGTTCCTGCAAAGTTTTTGTGATTTCACCAAACTGTTACATTCAGTTTCATTACTATAACAGCACCATACTTGGGGAACTAATGAACTGTGACACTTAAGTCCTTTGAAATGTGTAATTTGTATTTGCTAATAATTGCCATGCAATGCAAACTGTTACATTAACTTAACTTACTTAAGGTAGTTCCTAATTATAGCATATAGAATACCTCTAATTTCCCTCCTATTTTTCTCTTCAATCTGTTAGGTCAATCTTTCATCTTATCTATGAGAAGTCCCCTTCACCTCAGCTCTATTCCTGTGCTAAACCCCACCACTAAAGCTCTCAGCCTGTGATCCTCAGCTTGGAAACAGAAGCCTGCCAGCAAAGTACGTCCTTTGCCCTGACAATTAACTGCTAAGTTATTCCAGAAATCTGTATTTACTCTAAGTGGTGTGCACACTAAGCTGGGACATTATCCCTGGGTTCCCCTTCCTTTCTTCCACTAAACCTTAACTCCCTTACTGTACAATTTTCATGCTATCATTAATGGCAACATACAGAAGCCTGCTAACAGACTGCCCTCCCAAAGTTAACTAGTAACTCCCATTTATGACTTAAAGGATTTTGTTTACCCATTACTTATAGTTCCTGCTGCATGCAGATATAAATATTACAGACAAACACACAGTAGGAACTAAATTTGGTCCTTAGTATAGTGTTTTGCACTAATCTGGTGACAGTAGAATTTCTGATTGTTTTTTACACTCACTGTCTTTCTGGCCAGGTTCTACCTGCTATGTTCGCCCTTGCTCTGCTTGGGCTCACTTTCTCCCCTACCCTCCCCCCAAATCACACTCGCCCTCACTACCACTAAACTTATACATAAGTGACTCCTCCCCTTCTTCTTCCAACCAACGTCTACCTTTCATTTTTCCCTACAATTTTTTTCTCTATATCATTCTTACTTTCTCTCCTACACATGCTCACTCCATACATATCGTCTGCCTTCCTGCCTTACTATTATTTCACACACCTGCTACAAAATCTTCTATCACTCTACCCTCATTTCCATTCACCCCTTTCTTCATATCCACCTGCATCTTTCTGTAGCCTACACAACTTTGCTCTTTATTAACACACACGCACATAAATTTTCATATTCCACTATTTATAAACCTAACTATGAATTCATCTAATACACAAATTCTAACTTTATCACTTCTCTCCATATTTCTCTGTCCTATACTACAATTCAGTGCCCCAAACCCCATCTCCTTCTCACCTCATTACACTACCACCACTACTTCAGTTCTACAGAACTTAAGAGCTATGTAAACATATCTCCAAACCCCTATCTAATAAACCCCTCCTCCAATACAAACTAAAAATTGCCCATCTCGTAAATAAAATTCACTTAACACCTATAAGCTATACTACCAAATCCTCTCAAGCATACAATACCAAATCACCCTCTAAACAAGAGCCATTAGCTTATATATTTACTACTGTACCTTTATCGGGAGACATACACCCCAGTCCAGGTCCCATTTCAAATATCACCACACCTCCACTTGGAATAAACTCTTACAAATTCATTTACATGGTAACTATAAATAATCAAGGTATTTGCAACAAAATCTCTAATTTTCATGCCTGGATCGTCCATAATCAACCAGACATTATTGCCATCACCAAGACCTGGCTGAAACTCTACGTTAAAGATTTTGAATTCTCCCTCCAGGCTTTCAAACTATAAGATCTGATAGGCCTAACCAAAAGGAAGGTAGAATAGCACTAATTTTTCCTAGCACCTTCAACATAGTACTTATACAAATCTTATTCCCCAATTCACTAACACAGAAATTATTACTGCTTTCCTAAAAATTAACAACTGTAAAAATCCATGTATCATAGTTCTCTACTTACACCTAGAAACAATATACCTTTACTAGAAGAAATCCTTGCCTGGATTTCTGCTAACATTAAAAATGAAACTGTTATCCTATGTGATGTAAATATCAACTGGCTAAACCTGAGCTCCAACATCCCTGCTTCTAATATTAATCTATTCATCTTCACTCAGCTCATGAACACCCCAACCAGACCAAATAAGGATAACACCACGGGATCCATCATAGATTGGATTCTCATCTCGAGCCCCAATAAAATATCTGAAAACAGGCACTCTTCCAGACACTCTGACTAACCACCTTCCCACCTTTATCCACTGCTCTCCCTACTCCTACCAAAATCAACATCATTACAAACAAATAAGGAAGCTAACTGCTTTCAACCTTCTTACCTTTGCTGATACCCTAAAAAAGATTAACTGGCACAAACTAAAATCTCTCTCACTAGAGAACACTGTATTTTAATACTATATTATTGAACATGCTAAATAGACTTGCACCCCTTCACTTGATAAGAATAAAAACAAACTGTTCCCCGTGGCTGACTTAGCCTACAAAGGATATGACACACTCTAGAGATAAAATATGGAAACAGTATATAACTAATAAAAACCAGCATGACCTGATGCATTTTAAATATCTTCATACTCAGGTAAAAAAAAAAACTAGCTCATAGAGATAAAGGAGCATACTATTCAAAACTGCAGTCTAACCATAAAAACCCATAAACAATTCTGGAATTCCATCAAATCACTCCTGAACACTGGCACAAAAAACAACCCATGCCCACATCCCGACAAACCTTCTCATGAAATAGCCTCTCTCTTTAACACTTCCTTTATAAACTCTATAGCTGACATTACTGCTAACTTTCCTCATGATAAAGGCAGCATAAGTAATGCTGTCCCACCAAACAACTCCACCATGTTCCCTATCTCTGCATGCACCTCATCCACCCATGAAGCTAACACTCATGAACCCAACACTCCTTCCCCCCCTAAATTCACTCTTAATCCCATTTCTACCACAACTATAAAAAAAGACTACTCCTGAAGTTTAAACTCCCCATATGTCTAAAGCTTGCTGCTGAAGTCACTGCATTCCCTATCAGTATCCTTATTAAAAGAGCCAGTCAAGAAGCTTATGTGCCCAAATTATACAAGAAAGCTTTCATTCTCTCTCTTCATAAATGCAGCAAACACATAGATATTTCCAACTTTTGTTCTAACACTATTCTGTTCTCTATCTTTAAGATCTTGGAAAAGTGCATTCACATTCAGCTGATGCCCTATCTACTTCATAACCACCTCCTGTCTTCAAAGCAACATGGTTTCAGACCTGGCCATAGCACTATAACTGCCCTCATATGTTTCTTGGATACTGTCAACAGAGCTCATGATTCTGGAAAAATAGTATCTACCCTCTTCTTAGATCTGTTAAAGGCGTTTGATACAGTCTCCCACCCGTTACTACTATTACAACTCAAACTTTGGACTCACCCCTACCACTCTCTACTGGTTCTCAAGCTATCTAAAAGATAGCCAACAAGCCATCAAATGGCAAAACTCTGTATCTTCTTATTTTAACACCTCTACTGGAGTTCCTCAAGGCACCATACTTGGTCCCCTCCTATTCAGCATTTTGATTAATTATTTCCACATGTCTATGACTCACGGATAGCTTATTCAATATGCAGACAAATTAACTATTGTTTGTTTGGCTGACTCTATTTCTGAACTCCAGCTCAAAATTCAAAAAGCCTTCCCCACCATCTAGCCCTTAATCCATATAAATCCAGGATCATGCTATTCATCCCTAAGAAATCAACCCAGTTAGACAAGACCATGTTTAATATCTATTCCCAAAGTAAGGCACAAATAGAAATTGTCAGCCACACAAAACTTCTAGGAGTCACCACAGACAAATTTCTAAAATTTGATATTCACCTGCAACACAACATCTGAAAAACTCATAAGAAACTAGGAATCCTCTACAGGCGCAAACAGTTCCTGAGCCCCTCCACTAAACAACCCCTTTCCTCTACTTACCTAATCCCTTCTTTCATGTATGGCGCACCTCTACTTATCAACCTTCAAACCACTGTAAGGGCCAAGCTCAAGATATGTTATAATAAAATTGCAAAAATTCACAACACATTCTAAAAAATTTCTCCCATCACTGTTCTGCTCTACACTCCCTAAAATGGATGGAACTACCAAACTACCTCATATATCTGGAACTAACTGCAGCTTACAAACTTATCTTTAAACCTTCTGATTGTCCCACACGTAGCACTATATTCACCTACTACCTCCCAAATAGGTCCCTCAGATCTGAGAATCAGCAAATCATACAGGTTTACAAACCAAAATTGCCTCCTGGCCTACTTCTTTACTCTTACTCTTTAGCCAAAAATTGGAATGCTCTACATCTGGTCAATAGAACAATCCAAAATCCTGCCCACCCCAAAACTTCTCTACATTTATACCTATCTTCCATCTGGAACTGTACTTGCACTCAGCCATCTTGAAGTTAGCTAATTTTTGAACATCTACTGGCACTATTCCTGAGAGAGACTTGGTGATCTCCTTTGTGAAGTCTCTCTCTGGAATTTTGTAAGATAAGCAAGACAGCTCAGCAATCGAAGAGCAAAAGTCACCAAAGTGTAAGTCAGTTTAACATATTCATCCACTGCCCTAGACTCTCTATTAGTGGGATGGATAGAACAGCTTTCTTCTGATAGCTCTTTCTTGGTGGCTGCTGCCACCATCATAGCATCTATGTGTGGTCCATTACTCCAGTGCTTTCTATCAGTCAGAGCAGACAGTATGCCACTGGCTTTCTTTGGGTGGGCTCCACCACATCAGGGTCTTTCCATACCCATTGAGCCATTAGGTCTATAAGTGGGTTAACAGGTGGTACTACCCAGGACAAAGATGATCTGGAACCAAAAGCCTCAAAAGTATTGTCATCCAGAGACGGTTCTTGGGATGACCAACTCTTACTCTGTTTCATTAATTACAGAATGTTTCCCAAGGAGATATTTTCAGAGAGGGAGCGAGGAGAACCCTCTCCTTCCTCCAAGTCAGTATCTTATAGGTTCATAGGTTAGTACTAGGCTAACTTCCCTTATGGGCCATTTTTAAGCCTAGCCAATTACCCCATGTCAGAATCAAACCCTGCACCTTGTGTTTCTAAGGTAAGCACCTTAACCATTATGCCGATCTTCCATTGGCAGTCATGGCCAATTCCAGTTTTCATACAGTGCTGAACTGATCTGTCATGCTGTTTACTCTTATTTGCCATTAACTTTATTAAATAGTTGTGATCTCATGCAAGCTCAGGATTAGACATAGACTCTTGAGTTTCTTGTTATCTCAGATTTTCTATATACTGCTGTGTGTTCACTTTCTCAGTTAATGTGCTTGCAGACGTTTTGGTTGGATGAACTGTTTTTTTTTCAGACTTTTGAAAAATATTAGGTTTCCCTTTGTTTTTATTCTGGCCATTACATTACTTTATTTTAATCCCACACTACTTTATTGTAATCCCTCTCTTGTTTTGTTTGTAAAAGATTATAGTTTTACAATGAATGAAATATAAAAGGAAGTCTTGGTGTGCCACTAAACCAGTAATCAAAATACACATAAATATAAATATTTTTAGTTATGTTGTTATTTTGTCTGTTCTAATTATTTAAGACTTCAACAGAAAACAATTATATAACTAAATGAGTTTAATTAAAATAAAGCACAAAGCTTGCATGGCCACAGGTCAAACACCAATCAAACAATACTAAAATCTGCTTAAAATGTAACTCCCCATGAAGTCACATTATTTCAGTACTGTGTTTTTAATGCAAGTTGAGTATTTAAGTGTTCTTTCAAACCTGATTTCAAACTAAATTGCAGCATAACTTGCCAATAAGATTCTATATTTTTTAAAAGACTGTCAAATTGCCTGCCTTTGAAGTTTAAAGAGATCTATGCAATTATACAAAACCTTAATCTCTTAAAACCTTTCCATACCATAGTGTGTTTTTTGTGCATAAAACTTTGTTTACCTTTAATAGCATATATATTTTAATAGATACTATGTCATGGTCTGTGGATAGTTTCCCCTGCAGAAAAGTTTTCACAAGGCGCATATTTAGCCAAATAAAAATGTTTTGACTTCAAATGGACTCAAAAGTAAATGGAAAACCTGCTCTGTGAAACTTGTAGATGATGTGTCAGAGTAAGTAGTCAATATGAAGTAAGGTATAAGCCCCATATAAGGCAGGAAAATAGTTAAAATATTTAATGAAAGTTTTTACTTTGGATTTTACTATTTGTCTTCTGTAGACACTAGTTATACCAGGGACTTTTTGGCTTTTATTGAAAAGAGGTCTTTGGCAATAACAGACACAAGCTGTACTAACTACCTTCACATTTGGGGGGAAAATGAGGTTACAATCTTAAAATGTTGTTAGAGAAGCTTGTTATTGGAAAAAAAGTACAAATATTTATAGTTCATATTTTAATGCTGTATGTTTTATCTTTTACCTTTTGTGTCCATTCTTTTTTTTTTACTTGTAAGCCCAAAAATATTTTTTGTTTGTTTTGTTTTATGTAGAAAAAACTACACAATGACTATTGCCGAGAATTTTTAAACATACCTGTGCTGTTAGAAGTAACAGCCTTAAGAATGCTTTACATAAACACAGCAATGTGTGTAGACACGTTAGGAGATTTGTGTTTTGTGTGATGGAACATGTATTTTTGGACTTCAGAGATGGGGATTTGGGCAGTATTTTGGAAAATGGAGAATTTTATTTACAGCTTAATCAGCATGCTAGATTTCCACCAGGTAAGAATGAGCACTTGAATATTAAATGTGCATTGGAGCAGAGCATTGCAATGGTCTGGCTTAATGGAGCTTAAAACATTTAAGCAGGTTTTAGTTGCTTACATGCTATTATATGACTTTTGTGTTTTTATTTTAAACAGACTCATTTGGCTGTGTGATAGTTTTTTTTATTAAGTCTTAGGTAGCCATTAAAGCTGAGTATGTAAAGAAATGGCAGTTGTTCTTTTTATGCATAGTTTGATTATTAATTCTAAAATGATAAATATGGACACATAGAAGACAATATTGTCATTTTGTTTTGTAGTTTAAGTAGAATGGTTGTTTTTCACAAAATGTGTTTCATGTTGTAACACAAAAAGTCAGGCTGTTGTATTTGCATTTTTGCAACATTGTAACTGTTATAATGATTAATGTGTTTAGAGCTCTATAGTTGTACAAAAGCTGATTTATATATTTTAAAACTGAAATGAATTACCACCATAACCCTCTGTACATGCAACATTGATATCCAGTACTGTACTACACATTTTTCTGGGAAGTGTCACCCTCTCGGCTTTGCATAAATACAACAAAATTTTAGGCTCCCTATTGAAATGTCAGCACTTCATAGGTTCATAGGTTCATAGGTTCGTACTAGGCTATCTGCCCTAGGGCATTTATAAGCCTAGCCAGAGTGTGTGTGGCTTTCACCACCCCTTTGGATGAGAATACTATGCCCATTTAGGGTTTAGTTTACTGTGCCTCTGTCTAGTAGTGACACAGAGATGACCCCCGGGGTAAACCTACGATCTCCCATCCACTCGTCAAGACTTCTCTTGAATAGAGTTAGTGAGGGGCTCTGCTTAACATGGATTGGGATTCTGTTCCAGAGTGTAGGGAGCCTCTGAGTTATGAATCTGTCCCTCCAGCATGCCCTATTTATTTCTGTGTTGAGGTTTAAGTCTCTTGCTCTTGTGGCTCTGATGGATTTGGATTTTTTGAGGTGGAGCATGTCCATTAATTCCGGATTGGACATGGCTTTGTACGTTAGGCACAGGTCACCTCTGAGTAGGCGGTATGCGACTGAATAGAGCTGGAGTTTTTTCAGTCGGGCAGCATATGACATATGTTTAAGGCCCTTTATCCTCTTAGTGAGGAACTTTTGGGGTCTTTCCAACTGCTGCAGGTGTTGGGTAAGATACATCCCAAATGGGGCATTGTACTCAATCATTGGCCTAATAAGAGATGAGTACAGGGGCACAATGACCTCTCTTGATCTAGATGTGAAACCCTTCATGATAAGGTGAGCAATATAGAAGGTCTTCCTAACCACTTTGGCAATGTGAGTGTCAAATGAGAGGTTACTGTCAACCTGGGTCCCTAGGTCCCTGATTACCTCTTCCGTACTTAATGGATTACCACCTATGTGGTAATTTGTGGGTACCTTGTTTTTCCCAAAGGGTATGACTATACATTTTTTGGCGTTAAGCTTAAGGCCATGGCTCTGGCACCAATTATCCGTTTCTATGAGTCCTCTCTGAAGGATGTTTGTGTCCGCTGGAGTATCAATGATGGCGCCCAGTTTCAGTCATCTGCGAACTTTGTCAGCCACAATCCTCCTATGTTTGCCTGTACCTCGGAAAAATAAATGCCAAACAAGAGGGGTCTCAGGACTGAGCCCTGTGGGACACTGCTTGTGACTGGCTTAGAGTCTGACATAGCTCCAGCAACTCTGACCCTGTGGGTTCTGTCCTTGAGCCAGTTTGCAACCCATCTCGTGACATATGGGTTTACATTTAAGCTGGTGAGTTTGTCTATGATGCCCGAGTGTGGTATTGTGTCAAAGGCTTTTGCAAGGTCAAGGTAGGCTGTGTGAACTGCCTTACCTTCATCAATGGCCTTAGTGTCGGTTTCAAAAAAGTTGACCAAGTTCAAAAGGCAGGATCTGCCCTTGACAAAGCAAAATTGGGTAGGATCCAATGTTTGTAGGTCCCCAATGTCTTTGTTTATGAGTTCCATAATGATCCTCTCCATAGCTTTGCAGACCAGGCTCGTCAAGCTTATGGGGCGGTAATTTCCAGGGTCCGTAGAAGCACTGCCTTTGTGAAGTGGGACCACTGTTGCCGTACGCCACTCTTTGGGTATGTATCCTGTAGTAAGGCTAAGATTAAACAGCAGCCTTATGTTTGGGTTTAGTTTCTCTTGCAGTTCATGTAGCGCACACAGCCCGGGACACCGTCCGGTCCCATTGATGCTGTGTTTTTAGCTTTAGAGAGGGTGGCTCTCACCTGGGCATCTGAGATGTTAGGGAGGCTACACTCTGCTGGGATAGTTATTTCTCCTTTTGGGGGGGAGGGGGAGGAGAAATTTGCACTGAACCTATCTGCCAGAATGTTGGCAATGTCAGTAGGTTCAGTGTATTTATTGTCATTTTGGACTAACTCTGAGCATATCTGGGAGTTTCCACCCAGGTTTCTAACATAGCTAAAGAAGGCCTTGTGATTGTCTTTTGTGTCTTTTGCGATTTTTCTTTCAAAGTTGGCCTTGGATGATTTTATGAGTGATCGTAGTTTTTTGCTAGTACTGATCAGAGATGCCTTCCCATTTAGGGATTTTGCTCTGTCATGTAGTAGCTTCCTCCTTCTGTTGTAAAGTTTGTTTATGGCTGGGGTCCACCAGACCGGGCGCCTGCCTTTGAGGGAATGGGTCTTGGTTTTATTTGGGATTGCATGATCCATGCATTCTTGAAGGTGCCCGTAGAAGGCATTTGCAAAGGATTCAGCAGTGTGGATTGTGGTTTCCACTGGCCCAGGGACCTTGAAGGATACCACTTCAGTCTTAAGAAGTGTGAAGTTGGCTTTTGAGAAGTTCTTCACTGTGGTTTTTTGTGCAGGGGGTGGGGGCGGTATGTGGATTTCCAGTGAGATTAATTTATGGTCTGATCTTATCAATGAGGGATATACTTCCGGTGTGGAGCATTTTGTCCCCATGTTTGTGATGATCAGGTCTAGTATATTGTCTCCTCTTGTGGGAATGGTGACTAGTTGTTCCATCGCATTTGAGTTTATGAATTCTAGGAACCTTTGGGCTAGGGTGTTTGGGCTTGAGTAATGTTCCCAGTCTATTTCTGGGTAGTTGAAGTCTCCCAATATGATGGTATTTGGAGAGACATTCATACTCTCCAGTGTCTTCAGGAAGGCTGTGTGAGTTTCCTGAGTTTGAGAGGGTGGTCTGTAGCATGCTACAAATTGTAAGGCAGTTTTGCCTAAGGTTAGTTGCACCTGGATGGTCTCCGATGCTTCGTGCGTTGCCACTAACCTGGAGGTGTGGGTATCTTTGATGAATATGGATACTCCCCCTCCTTTTGTGGTTCGGTCCAAGTTTTGGGGCCGGGAAGCATGATATGAGGTAAAACCTGATAGTGCTGGGGTGCTCTCAGGAGCCTTGAACCAGGTTTCAGTCACTGCACAGACATCGATGTTCTCCATACTGAGGAGGGCTTCGAGGGCGTGCATTTTGAGGTTTAGACTTCTGGCATTGAGCAGCATTACCCTTATTTTTTTTCCACTTGTGTTTTCTAGGAAGGTAGGTTTGTCATTTGAGCCTTGCCTAAAAAAGGCACTATAGGGGTGGCAAGAGCCTTGGCCAATATCCGGAAGCCCAGGGGTGACAGGTGCAAGCCATCCCTTGCGAAGCAGCGTGGCTTGTCGAGCATGTCATCCCAAGCAGACAGACATTGGATCCCCTTTGAATGACACCAGTAATTAAGCCAATTGTTAAAACTGATCATTTTGTCTTTGTACTGTGGCATCATTCTTGGTGAGGGTAAGATGCTGCTCAGGGTCAGGGTCATACCGGCCTGGGCTACATAATCAGAGAGCTCCTCTATGTCTCTTTTCATGTAGTCCAGGGAGGTACGTCTCAGGTCGTTCACACCGGCATGTACAATGACTGAGTCATATTTGTACTTGCTGTGGAGTGACCTGAGTGCTTGTGTTATGTGGCGGATTCTAGCTCCCGACAGGCAGCTTACTGTGACCTTATCCTTGTTCAGTCTGGTGAGTGGGACGTCAGTGTGTCTGACTATGGAGTCACCTATTACAAGTGTGTCTGGCATGTTGTTTGGCCTTAAGGGCTGTGACTGTTTAGCACACTGACTTTGTGAACTATGTGTTGCATGTGCTATGTCTTGAGGTGGCGGTTGCTTGGGTGTCTGCTTTGGAGGCCTCTGTTGTTTTGGTAGATTTTTAATCAGCGCCTCCGAGTATGTTTTTGTGTGTTTATGTGTTTGGTTTGCAGTTGTGATAGTTCTATGTGAGACTGGGTTTGTGGTGTGCGTAGTTACCTTCTCCTCCTGCCTCGTCTTGCCAGTACTGAATTGAGAGAGCTCAGCCTCCAGTTTGGCTATATAGTTGCATCTCTCGCATATATTTGTATTTGTTGGGAGGAGGAGAGGGTTGTCTGTGTACATGAGGCAATTATAACATTGCCTCAAGATTCCCAGATTCACCAGCTGAACAGGAGAGGATGCCAGCAACTGACCCTTCGACATGCTAGAATAGTGAAAAAGATTGCTGTGTAACTGAGTCAGAAAGGATCTATAGGGAAATGGGTACTCAAGGGAATTTAGGTGAAAGAAGTACTTTCTTTTGTTTAAGAGTGCTTTACCTGTATAAAAAATGCTTTAGGAGCAAGTGCTGAGCTTTTCCGTTAGAGAATAGGCTGTTTAGATTACAAGTAGAGCAGTTCTAAGGGAAAAATTGAAGAGTAGACTTTACGGAGCCAGAAATAGTTTAAACTTGATTAACCGGTGCTGCTCTATGAGCAACTTCATGCTAATTCGCGCTAAAACGTGCTAAAGCGCGCAAAAGCGGGCTTTATAGCAGGGGGTTGAAAAGAGCCAGGAATTGACCCAAAATGGCCAATAAACTACAAGTTGCCAAGTGCCAACACGCTGACAAAAGACTGAAAACAGAAGAGAAGAGCGCATCTCGTAAGACTGCTCTTCTTAAAACATTTTTTGCAGGGGGGGTGCAAGCCCCTCCCCCCTTGCACCCTCCCCCAAACTTGTATATACTTTCTTTGTTTCTTTCTTTCTTTCTTTGACATTTGTTTACTGGGAAAGTCTGACTTGGAACAAGCCAATTTTCGGAGGAGGCCTGGGGAGAAATGCTCCAGATGCATGTCTTTGTAATATACCAGTTCTTGAGTTCGCCATACCATGGACAAAAGGGAATAATTTGAAAAATGGAATCTTGAACTTAGATGTAAGTCTGATCTTTCAGCCATTTGGTCTCCATATTTTGGGACATGCTCTAGCAGGTCCCGGCATTTCAAATAGTTAGTTTTTTATCTTATGAACTCAGTTTAAATTTTATTTATGGGTGGTATCTGCTGTCAGTTGTTGAACCCCCATCTGTATTTAGACATTGGTGTTGAGTAGTGTTTGTTGACATGATGGGGGTGCTGACTGTTCCTTCTAGCTAATAGTACAAAAAAAAAGCACTATGATTGAAAGGTAAATTATATATGAATGCTACATAGGTGGCATTTTTTTTATGTTTAAGTTGAGATACTTGTGGTGAAGATGTAGTATAGTTAATTATGACTATGCTGTGGGCTGACCAAGAACCAAGTCAGATGTAAATATTGTTATACACAGTTTTTTTCCTCATTAAAAACTGTGGCCAGAATTCATAAACAAATAGTACATTGTATATGACAGATTTGTGAGATAAGCAGCAGCATGCAGGGTGGGGACATTTCAAAAATATAGCATGATCAGAAAAGGCAGCTAAATACTACAGCCAATGTGGTAAGCCGATGCATATATAATAAGACAGAAATTAAAGACTTGGGTGATGAGTCTAAATATTTCCGCTTATATGTCAGTTTTCCTAGAACACCTTCTGGGGGACCAGCAGAAGGGTCAGAGTCAGATGGGGAACTGACAAAGCAAGTTTCTTCAGAACCTCTTAGTACCAAATGTACCTGTATGACTGGATATAGAGGAAATGAAACAGATTGCAGGTGGGGTTTGGTGGAACTGGAGTAGTAGCTGCATTGTCTTTGGAAGGTACCAAAACCCTTTCAAAGGCTTCAAAAGCAGAGGCTGCTATTAGCATCAATAATTCCTTCCACTCTGAGGAATGGGAAATCTCAGCACCAATAAGCCTCTGTTCCAAAGAAGATCTTGGCCCTGAGCTATCTAAAGCCAGTGTCCCAAAGGGAAGAGATGGCTCTGAAAACCTTGGATTCAAATCTGTCCCCCAAAGCTCGGCTTCAAAGCTTCGGTGTCAAGTCTCATCTCTATCCATTGGTATCAGCATCAAGAGAGATTGGGATATATTTGGTGTCAAAGATGCCAGGAGCTCTGGCACCAACAAAGGAGCTATGGTTCCAATTGGTTCCAATGATCCCGAAGCCAAAGGTTGTACTGGTGCAGATTCCTGTATGGAGGGGTTAAGACAGCCAACGTTCAGCATCTTCCCTGGGGATGTTCCTGGGATAACCCCAAACTATATTTGATCTTTAAAAATGTCCTCATCATCCTGTCAATGTCCATCTCTGTAAGACTTCTAGATGACTGTGATAATGATGTTGCTGAGGAGGGTCAATAGTATCTCTTTTCTTGCAGTATTGGTGAGTGAAGCCTAGACATCAACAGTTCTAGTGAAAAATAAGACCTTGAAGAAGATATATGGGGCCAAGGGGTTGTCGATTCTATCCTTCTTGGGATTTTTGGGACAAGACCAACAGACGTGTTTGGTTCCTGGTCCTGTTTTTTAAAGTTTTGGTTGAAGATTTGCTTCTTTACTTTTTCTTTGTCATGAGTTTTTAACTTAGTGTTTTCCTTCTCTTTGCCAAAAGAAGGAGCAGGTGAAGAGAATCTCCTGTCTTAGCTGGAAAGAGTCCCTTAAGAATTATTTTGTCTCACCATGTTTGAAGTAACCTGGCACTGAAGGCTGCACAAGACTCACAGTCCATGTTAGACACACTTCATGTGCCTGCACTCTGAGTATTTTTGAAGCCTGAAGCTTCTGAAATGTTGAGCTGAAAAAGTAAGAAAGGTCAGCAGAAAAAAAAACAGTACACAAAAAATAGTTATACGTATACAAGTTATAAGTAAAAAGGTTATAGCAGTACAGACTAACCAAGAGAATAGATTAACTTTCTGCTAATAATATAAACAGCTATATATATATATATATATATATATATATATATATATATATACATATATATAAATATTTATTTATCTATTTCTACCTACCTCTCTCATATATATATATATATATATCTATATATATATCTATATGTATATATATATATATCTATTTATATATATATATATATATATATATATATATATATATATATATATAAACATACAAGTATATACAAGAAAACTTTTTTTAAGACTACAAAGTGAAAAGTGTAAGAGGAAAACATCTACTGAAAGTTAAGAAACTCTCACGGTAGGAGAGGAGTGTGCTGAAATTAACTTTCGCAAAGTAGTACAGAACTACTTGCACATCCAAAAGAGTTCAAGCAGCAAATGAGATCTGAGTATCTGTACCTCAACCTAGGGTGCTATAGGTAGGGGAGGAGTCAGAGCTGTGGAATCAATAAGATCAAGATAGGCGCTGAGGATTAATTCCATTGGATCTGACAACCCACATGTCTGAACAGACAAAAATAGACAACATTGGATTGTTAGTTTTCTTAGAGTCTAATGTAACTTACAAACAATGGTTTCATCATTTCTGATTTCTTATACTTAAGAAAAAGAAAGATGCATATCTTTTTATGCAGCCTGGAGTTTTACAACTATCATTTACCAATTGGTTGATATGATCAGAAAAGCTCAAAGGTGGATCTATCCACATTGACTGCTTTATTAAACATTCACCCTTCAAACTATGTTTCTCAAATCTGATATGCTTAGTTTTTCATGTAATTATTAACATATTATTCTCCTATGTGCAATGTTTCATTTAGAGAAGTTATTTTGCAGAGATGCCCTCTCCATAACAGATGTAATTGGTTTTCCCATCTTTAGGTCATATGGGTTCAGAAGAGAGACCTATGGTACACCCTCATTGTAAACTAAAATTTGGGTAATTGCAGCAAAATACTTGCCATGTCCTTCTTGTAAGCAATGTAGCATAATATTGCAAAGATTACATCAATAAATAAAATAAAATCAGTTGCACTAGTAAAACTTTAATAAGAGCAAACTCTTGTTTTTATATACATACTCGGACCAAGACTTCTTCACTCTGTTAAATCACACTCAATGATTCTACATTTAAATAATAATTAACCCAATTCATAGCATTATTTACAAATGATAAACACAGAAATAATAATTACCTCACAATAATTTTTAAAGATCTTTGTTTTAAACTGCATGTAGAATGTGATGTATCATTTAGACCCGATTTTTCTTATCCATTTAAAACAGTCGGCCCCTAAAACTTTTTCACTTCAAGATCATTTTCACAATCTTCTTCTGTAACTTCAGCACATTGATAGTTGAATACATAAACATAATTATTTTATATTTCTCACCCTCAAGAGTAAGTCTAAACAATGCATTTAATGTATTCTGTTTTAAAATAACAAACTGGTGCTTGTAAATTCTCACTCTAAAGGCATGCATGGTTTTATTCTATGCAGACTGCCTCAAAGCCCTGTCCCTGTACTCAGTCTGCTACAGACTGCTGCAAGGCAATCTATCCCATGCCTTCTCTGATTCTACATTGATGGATTTGTTGCATACCTGCAAAAAATGGCATGAGACCTACTTATTCTAACAATCTAAACCTCATCTGCAACATAAACAGGACATGTTGGAATGATAGGCCTGATTCTCAAAGATTCTCTGGAATAGGCTTCCCATCTATGTGAAGCATAGCTCATCCTTAACAGTATTTAAAAGTAATTTGGGCCAATGGGTGGGAAATTGCAAATTTACCCCTAGTTTGGCACCTATGCCCCTAACAGACAAGGGCAGTCTGTGAATGCTTGATGCATACAAGCCTATATCATAATGACAAAAATTCTTTGGGTTATTGACACATGACAGCAATATATAGGGTAAGCTTGGCTAGGCTTAAAATGGTTCTTGAGCTGATAGCCTAGTAACCACATATAAACTTTATTTTTATTATTATTAACAACCTTGTTAATCTTCTCATCAATCAGGATAATCTCTTGCTAAAAATCCAGCCTTTAGTCCATCTCTCTCACTCTCCTTCTGTCATCTTCAATTGTCAATTCCTTGATACATTTAGCATGACTGTAAATAATGACCTCTCCTAACTTTTTCAGATGCATACTACTCTAATGCAACAAACTACTGCCTGTTATGCTCTTATGATTAATTTTTGCGGCCAGTTCTGTTTTTATTTTATATACATATTTACATCCAAGAAAATTATTACATTATTGGATATGACAAAAAATTATTTAAAAAATCAGTAGTATTTTTGTCTATTTATAAAATTCATTAATGTATTTTTATCACTTTTCCATATAAAAAAATCAACCCCAAAATGCAGTCAACATTTCACATTAGTGAATATTTGATCTATGTAGACAAAATTATTTTCCCAATAAGTAAATATTATATTGGCATAGCTCAGTGCTATAGTCACCCTAACAGGTCCACCACATTTTTTGTTAGTACAAGCAGTTTTATTTTATTTATTTTATTATCATAGTTGCTTTACATCTTTTTGTGCCTTTTCAGTGATCATTTGAAGATTGCATTACTATCTGTTTTAATTTATTGATCTGTGTTTTATGTGTGACCCTATCAATAGACTAAAGATAGGTTAAAGTAAAACTCATCACAATACACTTTTCCATTTATAGTTGTCATAGAACATTGTGTTACTATTAGTTATAGACCTATTTTAAACATAAGCATGCTGATATAAAATTTCAAGTCACAGCCAATCTATTTCTGACAATTCTTTATCCAAATAACTTCCCCTTTATTTTTCTACAGCTAAAACGTTGGCATGTGAGTCTGTATCATTTTGGGTTTGTCCTATTCTTATTTCCCTTACAGTTGGGTTTAAGAAGTGCAAATCTCCAATCTAGAGGAATTGCTCCATACTTAAAAACTACAAATGTAATGATACTGTAAGTCACACTGAAGTATTTTGAATCTTTTTTACTAATTTTGTTTCTTCTGTGTGCTTTACTAGGGTTCAGGTTGCTTGGTATGTTTTTCAACATAATTTAGTTTTAAAATATGAAGTTACCTGGATGTTACTATCAAAATAACCTACTTCTAAATGAAGTCAAAATGTTTTGTTCAATATTTTGTAAATACATCTACAATTTTTTATGCTTGTATCTATTTGTATATCTTTATGAGTACTGCATCTTAGTCTATAAAATGGTTTTGCATTATGTTCAATATTTTTATATACATTTTTCTCAAAACATTCTTGCTCTTGTTTCACACTATGTTTTGTTTTTCTAGCTTACTTCATAGGTTCATAGGTTCATACTAGGCTATCTGCCCTAGGGCATTTATAAGCCTAGCCAGAATGTGTTTGGCTTTCGCCACCCATTTTAAATTAATTTTCCTATGCCCTTTTTCGAGGTTAGTATACTGTGCCTCTGTCTAACAGTGACACAGAAGTGATACCCGGGTTAAACCTACGATCTCCCATCCACTCATCAAGATTCATCTTGAAGAGAGTCAATGAGGGACTCTGCCTAACCTGGACTGGGATTTTATTCCAGAGTGAAGGGAGCCTCTGGGTTATGAATCTGTCCCTCCAGCATGTCCTATTTATTTCAGTGCTGAGGTTCAAGTCTCTCGAGCGCGTAGCTCGATGGGATTTGGATTTTCTGAGGTGCAGCATGTCCATTAATTCCGGGTTGGACATGGTTTTATATGTCAGGCACAGATCGCCCCTGAACAGGCGGTATGCCACTGAGTAGAGCTGGAGTTTCTTTAACCGGGCAGCATATGGCATCTGTTTGAGCCCTTTGATCCTCTTGGTGAGGTACTTTTGGGGTCTTTCCAGTTGCTGCAGGTGTCTGGTAAGGTACATCCCAAAAGGGGCATTGTACTCAATTATGGGCCTGATAAGGGATGAGTAAAGAGGCACGATGACCTCCCCTGATCTAGATGTGAATCCCTTCATGATTAGGTGGGCTATATAAAATGTTTTTCTAACCACTTTGGACACGTGGTTGTCAAATGAGAGACTGCTATCAACTTGGGTCCCCAGGTCCATAATTACTTCTTCTGTACTTAATAGATTACCACCTATGTGGTAATTTGTGGGCACTTTGTTTTTGCCAAAGGGGATGACTATACACTTTTTGGCGTTTAGCTTGAGGCCATGGCTCTGGCACCAGTTGTCTGTTTCTATGAGGCCCTTTTGGAGGATGCTTGTGTCGGCTGGAGAGTCGATTATGGCGCCCAGTTTGCAGTCATCTGCGAACTTGGTCAGCCACAGTCCTTCCGTGTTGGCCTGTACCTCCGAGAAATATATACTGAACAAGAGAGGTCCCAGGACTGAGCCTTGTGGGATGCCACTTGTAACTGGTTTGAAGTCTGACATGGCTCCAGCAATTCTAACCATGTGGGTTCAGTCCTTGAGGCAGTTTGCAACCCATCTAGTGAAATAGGGGTTTATATTTAAGCTGGTGAGCTTATCTATAATGCCCGAGTGGGGTATTGTAGCGAAGGCTTTTGCGAGGTCCAAGTAGGCTGTGTGGACCACCTTCCCCTCATCAATGGCCTTGGTGACTGTTTCAAAGAAATCAACCAGGTTTAAGAGGCAGGATCTGCCCTTAACAAAGCCAAACTGGGTAGGATCCAGTGCCTGTAGGTCCCCAATATCTTTATTTATGAGGTCCATGATGATCCTTTCCATAGCTTTGCAGACCAAGCAAGTCAGGCTTATGGGGCGATAGTTTCCAGGATCCGTTGAGGCACCACCTTTGTGGAGAGGGACCACTGTTGTTGTACGCCACTCTTTGGGTACATATCCTTTAGTAAGGCTGAGATTGAACAGTAGTTTTATGTTTGGGTTTAGCTCTTCTTGGAGTTCATGTAGGACGCAGCCTGGGACACCATCTGGTCCCATTGATGCTGTGTTTTTTGCTTTGGAGAGGGCAGCTCTTACCTGAGCATCTGAGATGTCAGGGGGGCAGCACTCTGCTGGGATAGATATTTGCCCTTTTGGTGGGGAGGGGGAGGAGAAGTTTGCGCTGAACCTGTCAGCTAGGATGTTGGCAATGTATGTGGGTTCGGTGTATTTTTTGTCATTTTGGACTAATTCTGAGCATATCTTGGAATTCCCACCCAGGTTCCTAACATAACTAAAGAAAGCCTTGTGATTATCCTTAGTGTCCTGTGCAATTTTTTTCTCGAAGCTGGCCTTAGACGATTTTATGAGTGCCCGTAGTTTTTTGCTAATACTGATCAGAGATGCTTTCCCTTTTTGGGATTTTGCTCTATCATTTAGTAGCTTCCTCCTTCTATTGTATAGTTTGTTTATGGCTGGGGTCCACCAGACAGGACGTCTGCCTTTGGAGGATTGGGTCTTGGTTTTATTTGGGATTGCATGATCCATGCATTCCTGAAGGTGTTCATAGAATGCATTTATAAAGGATTCTGCGGTCTGGGCCGTATTTTCCACAGGCCCGGGGGCTTTGAAGGATTCCACCTTGGTTTTGAGGAGTGTAAAATTTGCTTTAGAGAAGTTTTTCACTGTGGTTTTCTGGGCAGGAGGTGGGGTCGGGATGTGAATATCCAGTGAGATTAGTTTATGGTCTGATCTTACCAGTGAGGGATACACTTCTGGTCTGGAGCATAGAGTCCCCATGTTGGTGATGATCAGGTCCAGTATGTTTTCCCCTCTTGTGGGAGTGGTAACAAGTTGTTCCATAGCATTTGAGTTTATAAATTCTAGGAACCTTTGGGCTAGGATGTTGGAGCTAGAGTAATGCTCCCAGTCTATGTTTGGGTAGTTGAAGTCGCCCAATATAATGGTGTTTGGAGAAACCTTCATATTTTCCAGTGTTCTCAGGAAGGCCAAGTGGGGTTCCTGGGTTTGGGAGGGTGGCCTGTAGCAGGCTATAAACTGGAAGGCAGTTTTACCCACTGTTAGTTGCACATGGATAGTCTCTGATGCTTCGTGCTGTGCCACCAACCTGGAGGTGTGGGTATCTTTGACGAACATTGATACTCCCCCTCCTTTTGTGGTTCGGTCCAAGTTTTGAGGCCGGAAAGCATGGTATGAGGTATAACCTGGTAGTGCTGGGGTGCTCTCAGGAGCCTTGAACCAGGTTTCTGTTATTGCACAGATATCGATGTTCTCCATGCTAAGGAGAGTTTCGAGTGCGTGCATCTTGAGGTTTAGACTTCTGGCATTGAGTAGCATTACTCTTAGTTTCTTATCCCTTGTGGTACCTATGGAGGTGGGTTTGTCTTTTGAGCCTTGCCTAAAAAAGGCACTATGGGGGTAGCAAGAGCCTTTGCCAATATCCGAAAGCCCAGGGGGTGACAGGTGCAAGCCGTCCCTAGCGAAGCATCGTGGCTTGTTGAGCATGTCATCCCAGGCTGACAGGCATTGGATCCCCTTTGAATGACACCAATACTTAAGCCAATTGTTGAAATTGATCATCTTGTCTTCATATTGTGGCATCATTCTTGGTGAGGGTAAGATGCTACTCAAGGTCAGGGTCATACCGACCTGGGCCACATGCTCAGAGAGTTCCTCTACGTCTCTTTTCATGTAGTCCAGTGAGGTACATCTCAGGTCATTCACACCAGCATGGACAATGACTGAGTCATATTTGTACTTGCCTTGGAGTGACCCGAGTGCTTGTGTTATGTAGCGGATCCTAGTGCCCGACAGGCAGCTCACCGTGACCTTCTCTTTGTTCAGCCTGGTGAGCGGGACGTCAGTGTGCCTGACGATAGAGTCACCTATTACAAGTGTATCAGGTGTGTTGTTTAGCCTTAAGGGCTGTGACTGTTCGGCACACTGGCTTTGTGAGCTATGTGTTGCACGTGTTTTGTTTTGGGGTAGCGGTTGCTTGGGTGTCTGCTTTGGAGGTCTCTGCTGCTTAGGCAGACTTTTACTTATTTATTTCAACATCATAGTTTGACCTCATTTGCATTTCTTATATTTTTATCTCTCATCTTCATTACGTTTCTTCTTCATATAGAAATAAATCCTGAAGTTAAACTGTTTTTTTTTTTTTTTGTATTCAAAGAAGTTCTTTTCAAAACTGTTGTGTTCTTTGTGCTGCATTTACACGGAATGTATCACTCCAATTAGTTTTGCTTCCATTTAGTCTGTGATTTTTTTTTTCTGTGCATTGGTCTAGATTTCAGTTTTGCAGAATTATCAAGCTGTAGTTTGTCCTTTATAAACCCATGATACTGGCTCATTAAAGGTGGTAAAACCTGACAAGAAGTAACAATCACCTCTTTAGGAAGACAAACAATATGTCGCTTCTTTATTAATGTTGTAGTATCAATATCATTCCAGTCTGTATCTGCTAAATTCAAGTTTCGTCTAACAGCGGTAATCTGTTCCAGAGATTACATTATTGTCAAGGTTACACAATCTGCAGCATTGGTTTAATTTTTCACAGGTTTCAACAATCTTTAATCCTGATCATAACATTTCCAAATGATTTTTTGCTGTACTGTCTGTTACAGTAAAACATTTATGCCCTGACAAAACTGTCTTCCAATCACTGTTCCTTAACCATGTTCCAATAACAATAACAGCATCAATCTTATGTGAACTCAGAATATTTTCCAATAAAAATGTTATCGCTAATGTTCCATGTATTAACAACCAGCAAAGATATATCAAATTTTGCTATCTATGAAATGTTAAAAGTTGTGAAATGGCAAAATTCTCTTCCTGTATTAGTCAAATACTGTAACACATCTGTTGCAAAAATTCTCTTACCTTGTCCTGTCTAAATACATACACAGTTAGGCATAGATGTCCTATACATTGACACTTTTTTAAATGGGACATGGTTTTTCATGAAGGTGCTTACCTGAAAAAAGATATTCATTCATAATGACCCGACTCTCCTTTCTATATGTAACAAGAGAAAAGTAAATCACATCATTTGGACAACCTGTTATCTAAGAGTGCTGTAAATTCCCTGTTAATAGCCAATGAGTCCTTAAAGACAATCCAACCAGAATAAAAATATCTCCATACTTCCTTACACTTAGACATCCAAGGCCTTATTCATATCCTGTATTTTTGCTCCTGACAAGCATAACACTATTCAGTGTTCATGCTTCATGCTACACTCTGCAAATGTATCAGTTCCTTTAATAATGGTATCTGCTCTCCAATTACTAGTATATCATTTCTGACCTGATCTGAAGAATCTCACACCTCTTACTCAGTAATGTCTTCCTTTCCAGCTGTTACAAAAGATTGCATTTTGCCACCATCAGTTTTACTGAGCTTCACTGTTTACCACCTATGTTATTTGCAAGCATACAATTCTCATCTAGCTGTTTTATACTTCCACAGCCAGTGCCACGATAGCAACCAAAGCCTAAGGCCTTTCTTCTATTTTTTCTTAAGGTAATGCTCTTTACTCCTTACTAGCTCAATTTAGGTTTATTCGTTTTAGCCTTCTCTTTGCCTCCTTTTCTTCTACAGTCTGTTGCAGCAATGATGTCATTTTAGCCCAGATTCTCTGTGTAAGTGACTTACTCCGGTGTAAGTTTGCCTCGTTTTCAAAGACTTGTTCTCACTGAAAGTGACTTACCAGCATATACATGTTTCATACAATGGGATAAAGTCCTTAGGAATTAGACCAGGCTTACACCAGAGTAAGTCATTTACACTGACAGCAAGTCTTTTGGAATCTGGACCTTTATCTAGATGGAATATTTTATGATTAAAGAATGTTATCATTCCATGTCATCTAGTTATCAGATATCAAAATACTGTAATTTTATTTAATAGATTGTTCTCTTAGGATTATATATATTGATCAAATTTCTTTCTCTTCCCAGTTATTTTCTGTCCTCAAATTGCTGTATATTTGTAACCTTAATTACAAAGTGTCATCTATAGTATCAGGTTACATTATGACTTTTCTTAGTGAAGAAGGCACTTCCTTTCATAAATGTTTTCTGTTTGCACTTTGCGTAATATTATTTATCACACCTGCCCAGTCAGTAATATATTACAAAAGCTTTCCAAGTTGAGCAAATTGCACAAGTAAAATCACCCTCAGCAAGTCCAGATTTACTATCAATAACAGTAAGCAAACCATGCATCTTTTAATATGAGAAATCCAATTATCCAATAGTATCATGTGTTACCTTTTTATATTACATAGCATTTGATACATTTTACAAGATACTTATGCTTTAACAGATCATTAACGACATACTCATTTAACAAATCCATTCTCAGTGTCACACAATTAGAGCAAAACATTTTAAAAGAAACAGAAATATCAAAATAAATAACATTGGAAATAACAAGAATTAAAACAACTTGTAAATAAAGTCAAATTCTATAAAAATTCATACAAACAATATACAGACCAATATTAAATAAAGTATACTGGGCTAACCTTCTACAAATGGAAATACTTCATAAAGTAATTATTCTAACTCACTGTACCAGTCACTATTATCACACTAAGATGCTAGACATGTCTTCATCGCAGCTCAAATAATAATTAGCTAGGACCCTTGTGAAGACTAGAGTGTGCTTGTCTATAATCTATTCCCTTCTGCAAACAAACAGTAAAAATTGTAGGTAAAACAGTATAAATCAAATAAAGCTTCTCCTGCCAAACAGCTATTCAGTAAAGCACAAAACAACACAGGGTGATTTGAGATACAGCCTGGACTATCCCGCCTACAATTAGTACTAAGTTATAACCAGATAGGGATGGTAACTGGAATTTGATTAGTGGCCCCAGCACTGGAACAGTGAGGCAGGGTGGGGTAGAATGAAGTGGCACTGCCAACTCACCAATCCTGGGGAGGATGGGGACAGCATGCATTTTAAGCCACATAAAGTGGTACAATCTCCATGGTGGACACTGGCAAGTCTATTTTTCATGCTTTAGGGAAGTAACAGAGCTGCTTGAAGAAAACATCCGTTGTGGTAGCGAAGGGTAACCCTGTGCAAACAGCCCATGGCACATCCTCCCCTGGTACCTTGCTGAGTGTACCAAGTAACACAAAGCAAGGAATACACCATTGAATTTATTGAAATACAAGCACAGAAGTAAAACCGCAAAGCTTTCGAGCAAAGCTCTTTCTCAATGCATAAAACTGGTATGTAAGTGAGCTCATTTATAAAACAGATTAACCAATGAGATACAGATTTAATTGCATGGTCATACCTAATTTAAATATAGAATTCACTTTTATACCTAAAACATACCAAATACAAACATAAAACCATAAAAACATATAAGGACATACAACCCGGTAAAATCAAATCAAATATAGTCATGTTTGTGTCTTAGTACAGGTTTCAAACTATTCTGACTATTAAGTCCAGGAATAATAGATGCTCTAAAGATGTCTATCCATTTACACTCTGCTAGTTCGGTAGCAAGTTTAATATCACCCCCTCGATTTGTTATACTCACTCTCTGGATAACACCAAATTTATATCTATGTGTGTTCCCCATCACTTGAATATGTTTAAATAATGTATTGGTATCAATACCTGTCCTAATCTCTGACATATGGGAACAAAGCCTTTGTTTTAATTTCAAGTTGTTTTTTCCTATGTAGAAAGATGCACAAGCTACACAGTTAGCGAGATATACAAATTTTTCAGTCTGGCATGTAGCATATGTATGAAATTCAAAATTATTCTTAGAGATAGGGTGTACAAAAAATAACTCAGTATTAATTACATCACAAAAAGTACAATTATAACAAGGATGAGTCCCTTTAGTAGCTCTAGATACATGATTATCATTGCTCCATAAATCTTTATAACATAACAATTGTTTCAAGTTTTTTTCTCTCATGTGCAAATAAATACCAATAATCTTTTTAACTTCTAAATTCGATGTTAAAATCGGACAGTATTTCAAAACTATATTCTTAATAGACTGTGTATGTCTATTATATTTCATTAAATATCTAATAGGTCTCTTTTGAGGGGTAATATGAATATTATTACTAGCAAGATTCGATGTAATATTAGAAGCATGAGCTATCATAAAAGGTTTACCTAGGTCCATATGTTTCTCCATGGCTGTAGCTTTTTTTGCTCTTTTGCCTTGCTGAGTGTACTCAGGTTCTGGACCAGAGGAAGTCAGAAAAACTGTGAACCATCCCTAATGGCTATCTTAGTGATGACCCCTCTCAGTCAACTATCACTTGGTGAAGGGAAGGAATAGGCTAAGCAGGCAGCATGAGCAAAAATTGCAGAAAAAAAAGTGAATTTTCCTTATTGGCCCTTGTGTGATACCCCTGTTTTGTGTGAGCACACAGGCTGAGTATGTTGATTTTAAGGAGTTTCTGTGCTGTAAAGTTACCCATTCATTGAACTGGGCCTTGCTCTATTGAATGTGTCTTGAACAGTCATTTATATTTATGTACTTTAAAATTCTCCTCTCACATGTGCCAGACTCCACATTGTATATGCTAGTGGCATCAGTTAGAGGTATTATTTGAATCTGTGTATGATGTCTGCTAAACTGAATATAGTGAAATCAATTGATTTATGCCACCTACAATTATCATAGATGCAGCAAGAAGGAAAACCATTATTAAGAAAGCCAGACTAATTAAATGTTGCAGAACTAACCATATCAGAAACATGCTTATAACAAAATAAGGATGCAGTTTTAATTCGTTTTCTACATTTATTTTATGCATTGTTCTTGTAAGTCATGAATAAGCCCATTCAGTAACTGGCCATGCTATACATAACTATTAACATATATTTCTTTAGAGGATACATGGAGTTATGCACTTTCTGCAAAGTACTTAAGCAATTTCAGACTATTCATAGAATGGTGCACATACACAGTCAGGCGCACACACACACGCACACACACACACACACACACACACACACACACACACACACACACACACACACACACACACACACACACACTCACTCACTCACTCACTCACTCACTCACACACAAATAAACAGTATTAAACAAATGAATTATGGAAGTTCTCTGCTCTCTCTCTCTCTCTCTCTCTCTCTTGCAGTATTTCTCTTAAGGCAGTGGAACAGTGTGCTGAATTACAGAGGCAAACACATTTAAAAGGTAAATTTTTAATTTTCAAGAGGGTTGGGTATTTCAATTCTTACTTTCATTATATTGATTTAAACATATTTGTTATTTTGATGGAATCAGTGTTTAAGCTAATACTTTCCAAATATATACTACTTAAGATACCCAAATGTTACCCCAGTAAATTTTCTCTTGGTTCATGCATTTTTCACTTAAGGAAGGAATGTCTAATTACATTTTATTTACTAGGGCGGAAGCAAAAAGAGGCACCCCTTGTAGTTTATTGTAAACAGAACTATGCAATGTAAGAGACAGCATTATACCATTTGGTTTTGATTAACTAGCAAACTACAGATTTTCCTGCCTCATACACTGGCATGTTATGTAGAATTCAATTCCAAGTCCTGCCTTTATTAGCCTACTTCCCCACAAGACACAGCACCCTGTGGAAATACTTCCCCATCATGTTTCTAACACTGGGCCTTATTCACCAGATAGATGAAACATTAGATATCTCTGCTTTTAGGGAGTAGTCACTGATGTATCCCCATTTTATGTTTTGCACATAAAAAATATGTACGCAATGTGTGTGTGTGTGTGTGTGTGTGTGTGTGTGTGTGTGTGTGTGTGTGTGTGTGTGTGTGTGTGTGCTTTTATCACTTCATCTGAAAAAATGCATATTTTATATGGAGTTGTGATACTAAATCATTCTGATACCTCATTTACCTAATTAAGCCAATATAACACTAGTTGATTTAAAGTTATCTGTCACAGTTTTTTAAGTGTTCTGGTTTTGTTTTGCATGTGGTTGAATAGCAATATTACTTACCATAGTGATAACTGTTTGTGTTTTCTTTGGTGGAATTATTTATTTCATAGGTGACATTGTTGAGACAGAGCTTCCACTGGCATCCTGCAGATTATTTTTTTGTGGAAACTCTGCCCCCAGCATCAGAGATATAGCTGGCTAATAATGTGCCTGGTGCCGTTCCTGAACCTGTCACCCCTCAAAAAAAAAATCACCTTAATATTTTTAAACTGCAGGAACCTGCTTGTACTATAGTGCTGTTTTGACCACAAATATAATAACCACCATTGTATTCCATGTATGCCCATTACAGCAATCAGCATTGCCCGATTGTGTCCCTAACACTTTGCTCACAGTACAGCTACCCCCTTCATTCAACCCTAGCTATGCAACTGTCCAGAATTATGTCATGTTACATAAAAGATGCTACAGTAAAGTTGGAAATATTTAAGCACAGCAGACTTTTTCAGATATTTCCTCTTATTTTTTCCTGTGCTTCATATGTGACAGGCCCAGGTGCACTGCATACCTGTCCTAAGGTTACATACTACATTTTCTTCATAAATGAAAAAAAAAGTACAGTTCACATTCTATTCAGAAGAATTTCAATATGTAACAGATTTCAATTATTTGACAAACAGCAAAAGTGTGTACGCATGTGTGTGTGTATGTGTGTGTGTGTGTGTATATATATATATATATATATATATATATATATATATATATATATATGTAGAGAGAGAGAAATGAAAAAAATATATATATATGTATATATATATATATATATATATATATATATATATATATATATTTCGTTTAGTAATCAGCAGCAAATGAAATTCATTATATTCTATCAGGACCCATACCACCTTTAATGATGGTATGCAGGAGGCCACACTCAGCTTCAGCAGCACTGATATCCGTAGCATCTGAATTTCCCAATGAACTCAAACAGGGGTCATCCTTGTGAAAATCTGGAATGCCAACATCAGAATTTAACCCTACAACTTGGATTGAACAATAATAATAATAATAATATTACTCATTTGGTAACCAGATAGGCCCACTGAACACACAATCCCTTTCCCGGGGACACCCAGGAACACTGTCTGGTTAAAGGACTTGGTCATGGTCACACAACAGGCAAATGAGGGTTTAGAGAATCCAACCATGGGAACTACTGCTCATAGCCTTAACATCACTGCTGTCACTAGAAAAAAAAAACATCCCAGTCCTCTGAATCACTTTCACACACTGAACTAACAGTCTCAGTGGAATCCTTTTAAGACATTACAGGTCAGAAGGCATTCCACAGATAATTAATGGAGGGAGAACATTGCAGATTAACAAAATAACAGAAAAAAAATGGAAACATGATTGCAAACTATGAAACAATTATGGCAAAACCACAGAAGGTATTACACTAATAAAACAGCCATGAAGGTAAGGAATTGCAGCAAATCACTTTGTGGTGTAGGCCACCACAGATGCAAAGGCAATTTCCATCCAGTACATTCGGAATATGGGATGTGAGAAATGGTTTCATTAGCTTTGTTACATCAAGTATGTGTTTATTTATTCATACAAATGTGGATCTTTTAAACATTTTACCCTTGACACAGGACACCACAAATGGCAGAAGGGCTGAAGTGAAAAACTTTATTTTGCATTCACAGCTTCAAGGTATTACCCTATCACCACAATACACACACACACACACACACACACACACACACACACACACACACACACACACACACACACCTCTCAATTGTACAGCTTTTCGCAAAATGTCCAGATTTTTGCGCCAGATATTTGGTCATTTTTTCATAAAATTGCATTTTTCTGGTAAATTAGTGGCAAATCATTAAAGACTGAAGTTAGAAAACAATGACAGACATTTGAGTTTCAGACGTCACACCCTTCAGAAAATCCATGCTAATGCAAAACCTGTCATTCTATCAACTTTCCAAGTTTGTAAGAGCGATGTTTAAAAATTGTCCCTGTTTTTAGACCTTTGTCCCACTTTTATTTATGGCTTTGTCCAGATTTCTTTCTCTAAGAGGTTGAAAGGTATGACACACACACACAACCATATCACATTGTATACACATACACAGCTCTCTAGTTATTGTTCCCAGAAATGTTTGTTCCTCTGTACAGAATAGAAAGAGTCTGGGGTTTGAATGAGTAAAATATTGTAGACATTAGTTTAAAGATGTATGTAGACAATTTTTTTTTTGGCATTTGATTGCCAGACTATTTGTGTCCTGCTCAGAAAAGAATGTGCTCAGCTGACTACACCAAGTCTAACCAGCTATACACTTTCTTCGTAGCATGTACTCTCAGTCAGTTGATCTTCAAAACATTTACTCAAGCCTTTTTAATTTTCATACACTTGGAAATAATGTAGTATCCACTCAGGTCCAGTTAAGGAAATAGAAATGTAAGTTAAATACTTTAATTCTAACTTCTTAGCCATCCTTGATCACCGTGCACCAACTCGATCAATTAGAATCAGGACCAAATCCGCCCCACGGCTTTCTAAAGAAACCAAACATAAAATCCATCTCAGAAATAAATACTGGGCCAAATGGAGAATGACTAAAAACCATGTAGACCAACAACATTTCAGACATCTAAGAAATAACACTAAGAAAGCTATACTGTCTGATAAAAGAAACTACCACCTTCAATTTCAGAAGGCTAACCATAATAAGACACACAAATTCTGGGCATGCATCAACCAATTACTACATCCAGGTCAATCCATTACACCAAACCCACAAAACACAGACCAGGAAAATTCCATGCATACTGCCAATGCCTTCAATACCTTTTTCACTGATGCTATCCAAACACTATCCAGTCAGCTATCACCTAATAACTTCACTTTACCTACCTATAACAACCCCCCCATTTCTTTTCCAATCAGTCCCAACAACCCATATTCTTGCCCTAATCCAAAAACTGAAACCAGGTCTCCTTCAGCAGACCAACTACCTGCTGAATATCTCAAGAAATCTGCCAAGTCGATTGTTTACCCCAGCTCCATTCTGATCAATAGAACTATTAGCGAAGGTCACATCCCTAGCATCTGGAAAGTCTCCCATATTATTCCCCTTCATAAAGGTGGTAACTCCACCGAATTCTCCAACTACCGTCCCATAGCCCTTCTTTCTCCTTTGGCAAAGATCATGGAGAAAGGCATCCATAGGCAATTGCTAGACCACCTAATCCAAAATAACCTACTTTCTAGCTGTCAACATGGTTTCAAACCTTCCTATAGCACTGCTACTGCCCTCCTTTCCTTTATGGATTGTATTAACAAAAATCGTAACTGTAATATGCTTTCCTCTGAACTATTTATCGATCTGTCCAAAGCATTCAACATGGTAAATCATCAAATTCTTACAGATATCCTCAAATCCCTGTCCTTAGATGCACTCTCTATTAAATGGTTCCAATCCTACTTACATAAAAGACAACAGGCTGTGCTTTGGCACAACACTCTATCTACCCACCTACCAGTTAACCTTGGTGTCCCTCATGGGTCCATATTAGGACCTCTCCTTTTCTCCATATTTATCAATGACCTTCATCTAGTAATCCCCCATGCTACTTGCATACAATACACAGATGACTCCACACTTATATGCTCAGCCACAACCACCTCTGAACTTCACTCCCTTACCCAAAAAGTATTTAACACAGTTGAACAATGGTTCACACTCCATTGTCTTCTCTTGAACCCCCAAAAAACTAAACTCCTTTTCAATCCTACTCATAAGTTATCTCCCATAGATTTTTCAGTTACATCCACTAATGGTACCATTATATCACCTGACCTAACTACCAAGCTACTTGGTATTACCATTGACAACAACCTCAACTTTGACAGTCACATCAACAACACTATAAAATCTGTCAGCAAAAAACTTGGCTCTCTCTACAGAATTAAACCCTTCCTGTCTCCTACAGCTAGAACTACTATTGCACACACTCATCTAATCTCTACGCTCCTCTGTGCCTCATCCATTTTCACTAATCTATCTAAGAACAACCTCAATAAATTGGAAATCTCCTACAATAACATAGCCAGATTTGCTACTGGCAACCCATTTAGGACTCACCATCGCTTTAATTTAAAGCAGCTAGAATGGTTGGAACTACAGAATCTGCTTAAATACCACCAACTAATCATTGCCTATAAGACTCTTTATCAACCTTCTGATACTCCTATTCTATCTAACATCATCACCCCCTATAAAAATCTGAAGTCCTTACGTTCATCTCAGAAACGTCTAGTTAACACATCTAAATCTAACAACAGGGCTGGAGCTTCTCCCTTCTCTAACACTGTGGGAAAATTCTGGAATCTCCTACCCAGCGACCTTTCCTCACTTTCCTCTACATCACTCTTCAAAAACAGACTGAAACTTTTCCTCAGAACACACTGGTTATGCCCCTGTACTAAACCTGACTAGTTATCTATTCTATCCAAAATATGCTCTGCCTACCCTATTCTTTTCATTAACTCTTCTATCTTCCTTATTAACAATATGCTTACCTTTTTGATCTGTATTTCATTATTTCCATCCCATTTGGATACTTATTTGTTAAAAAAAACATTATTACTATAACAAAACATTAAACTTCCTCTTTTATATTATGTACTGTACTTGTATGTTATATAACCTGTATGCCTCCTTTTTTTTCATCATGTACTGCACCTATATGTTGATTTGTACCTGCATTTTACACTGTAATGATTTCTGTCCTCTCTGAAAATTTCTGTGTTAACCAGAAATGTTGTTGTATATACAACTGATGTTATTTTTGACATTTGCTGTTATTTTATCTGTGTCATGGAGCTTATCTCCCCGGGCCTTTACTGAAAATGGACATGTATCTAGTTCGACTAGCCCAGTCAAGAAATGTAAAATAAAATAAATAAAATAAATGAAACACAAATGAATCCCTCTGGCAAGTAAAGTAGCAATGCAGTCATTCAAAAAGCACTACCAACTTTTTGCACATGCCCTACTCTAATGCAAGTGGAAAACCTTTAGAATTTAAAGTATTTCCAGTAAATCTGTTATTTCCTTTTGGGAACTGATATTCACAAATAAATTTCAACTACTGCATACCTCTTACATTAAGGATAGGCTACCCCTTAAGTTTAAATTGCTTTTATTTATTTATGTATTTATTTATTCATTCATTCATCCATCCATTCATTTGTTGACCAGGTTAGTCCTACTAGGCTGGTAGCTTCTTTTCAGGGTAGACCTGAAGTGGTATTTATACTACTAGGGGAAATGTGCCCAGGGCATCAGGGAACTTCCAATACTCTCTGGTTCTGCTAGATGGCACTGGAGGGGTCGTACAGCAGCAAGAAACAGGTCTACGGGAAATAGCAGCATGGAGGAGGAGAGAAAAGTTATGGACTGTTTGGAGGTGAAAATGAGAATTTGGAGGAAAAAATGTTTGATATGGAGCTTCAGAATGTAAACAAATATTCCTGTGTGGTGGATGATACAGATGAACAGTGTTTAGCTGTCTACATGGAGAAGGAAGTAAGCGAGTCTGTTGATGTGATGCAGATAACAGAAATGGAATCAGGAGGGCTTGCAGATGATATTCTGTTAAAAATAATTGAGCAGGATGATCTAGGTGAGTTTTGGCATGAGATGGCAGATAATATTTTCATTAACAGTGAGGATGGTAATGTAGAAAAGGAAGCAGGTGATGTAGCAGCAGAGAATGCAACAGTAAAAACTCATGCAGCACTGAGAAAGTAAAAGAAGAATGCAGCAACAAACTAGGAAGGCGTCTGGTTTTGTAGCAGCAGATAATGCAATAACTAAAACATATTTAGAAGTGACAGCAGACATAAAAGGAGGGCAGCATCAAATTATAAGCAAAGCTGTTTTTAAAAAGAAGAGAAGACCAGCGGTGAGAATAAGAACACAAAAATTATACTGTAATACATCGATATTATGTATGGCACAATTTGGTAACTGTTCTCTTTTATACATATTGGGATAGAGACTTTTTGTGCCTTAACAACTGAAACTGAGGGATTGATGGTAACATTTCTGGAACTGTGTAGCAAAAACAAAGGCATTTATCTGTGGAAGAATTATTTGTTTTCTGACAGTAACTTAAATGTAAAAAAAAAATGTTACTTTGCAATTCTGATCTGATGAACTGAAAGAAGATGATGTTAAAAAAATGCATACATGGTTTGTGTGAAACTGTTGTTAATATTGCGAAAGTTCAAGATGAGAGGAGGATGGAGGTTGGAAGCTGCTTTGAAATGTGAAAAAAAACATGGTGAAATACTTGCCATGTGTTACTTTTGTGTCTGGTCATAGAGGAACATTAGGATACACTGGGCAGCCTAAATCATTTTTCTTCTGTGGGGACTTTTATCATTTAATTATTCTAAGGTAAAATGTAACCAGTGTGGGGAGAAAGGACATAGAGCAAGAAGGTGTGTGCCTGAATGCAGCTTGTGTAAAAACAAAAAAGAGACACTTTGGGGTGGATTATCAACAGCAAACAGTAAATAATGAAAAAAGAAGGGGAACGGGAAGAAAATGTACATGAGGAAGAAAAACAAGAATGCAAGGAGAGGCTGAACTAGGTGAAGAAGAAACTGTAGAAGAATAAGAAGAAAAAAATATAAAGGGGAAAATGATGAGAGAGAGTATACAGGGGAAGTACATATTGTGGGAAGAAATAGCCAGGGAATTGTCATGGCTAGGCTTGTATAGGCCCTAGGGCTGATAGCCTAGTACCAACCTATGAACCGATGAACCTATGAACGAGAAGGGATTGATACTAATTATTTTTTAAAGTTCTAGCCAGTGAGAAATCAGATTTTGTGGATCAAGGATTATTTGCACATTAAACCATGGAAAATATTCAGTTCTGTAAAGAGTAAATATAAGAAAGTCTAATTTAAAAATGCTTCCTCTAAACTTAAGAAGAAAAATTAATAATTTTGGAGTACTTTCATTAAATGTGAACAATATTATTAACATTGTAAGAAGGATAGGGATACTGGAATGGTGTGCTAAATGTGATACGGATGTTACTCTCCTTGAGGATGTAGGATTCCTGACAAGAAAGACTGCAAACAGAAAAACTGTGGGGTGGAAATATAATATGGATCTTAGGAGTAAACGCTGGTCTGCAATGACTGTGTTGTGTGAAAACAGTGAAAATATTAGATGTAATGTTGTTAAGGATGGGAAGGTTAACTGTCGTGGATGTAAGGTGTGGAGAACATGTTTACAAAATTATAACATTTTATGCATATATAGCTAGCACATAAAGAGAGAATCTGTTTCATCAACTATTAGATTGTGGTAGCTAACATGAAAGTTATAATTGCAGGGGACTTAAATTGCAATTTAAACCAAGGCCCTATTTTCTTGAGTTGGTGGTAGCTCAGACAGATGTAAAAGATCCCATGTCATCTATCAAAAAGAGCAGGTGAAGTTCCCCGATGCCCTGGTCAAATTTCCTATAGTAAAATAAATACCACTTTGGGTCTCCCCTGAAAGATGCTACTAGCCTAGTGAGACAAAATTAGTAAACAAAGGATAAATAAATAAAACAAATTGTGAGAGCTGACAACAGACAGTTGACCAGCTTTCAGTTACTTCACACCTAAAAGTAGCTTGTTGGTAATATGTGGCTTTATAAAGTATCTTTTGCACTTCAGCAGACAGCACGCCCCAATTTATTGTTTGTTAGAATGCTATTGTACATGAAATATAACAAAAAAACTGCTTTTATATTTTATGTATACCTAGTATCATCTGTTCAATTATTGATCTACCTGTCTTTAAAGGAAATATCAGAACCAGCCAATACTGAGCAGCATCAACTCATAATTTATGCAGTTTCTATGATATAAATAACATATATATGTAGCTGTTACATTACAGCACCTTATGGATGAAATGCATGTTTCTCTTTTACTATTCATTTGTTAACCACATAATCCTGTTATGTGGAACAAGCACTTGTTTCCACGAGCAGCAACCACCCAGGCAGTGAGCACTTGTTTACTAACTAATTTGTATTGCTCAGAATCAAGTGGGCAGCAACAGGTTTTCCCACCCATGACTTTTTGATGACACTCATTAGTGACTCACAGTCTAAAACATCTTTGCTGAACTGACACACTTTTATGTAAAAACCTGCCAAACTTTCTCATTTTAGCAATGACTGTACCCACACTTTCAACCAATACAAACACTGTGAAATGCACTTTCAAAATGCACTGAAGCGCTGTTGCATTTTTCTGCTTTTTCCATATTTCCTACTTTATTGGTTTGTCAACCACAGCTCTAATGCAATTCATTCCCATCGCAAGCAGGGTTTAGTTTCACTTGCTGAGCCTCAAGTTCAAGCCAAATTGCACAAATATGCTGGCTTAGGCTGACACTTTCAAACCTTACTGTCTGCTTCTTTGTAAGATTATTACTGATTTATCTGTACAAGGTAAGTGCACCTCAAAGAAAGAGTAAGATAGGTAACACACTAACCTCAGAGTGTGAATAATAAAGTATTGGGGTTAAAATAGGATTTTTTTTGCAACCAAAAGTTTAGGAGATTTAAGCAATGTGGTAAACACTTCCTCAAAAGTGCATATTCTGTGTCTTCTGTACAATGTTTTTTGTTAATTCACATGAGTTGTTATTCATGTTGCTAGTAAAACTTAATGCAACAGTCTGGAATTATTATTCAGTGTATTATTATTCTTGGATGTGGAGCTTTTCTATCTGATATTCTGCTAAAAATGAACAGTTTTTCTCAGTCAGACCATCACAGTCAACAAATGTAAAAAAAAAAAAAACAAGCAAACAATCCATTAATAAATCAAAGAAACAAATAAATATCATGACCTATTGTTCTTCTGCATATCTAATCACCTGTTCTAGTTTCTAATGCTTCAAGGCACCTTCCACAAGCCCAAGCCATTACTCAGCTAAGGCTACTGCAGCAGTGATCAATATGAAGAACATAATACAGTTGTTTAAGTAAACTTACCATAATAGTACATGTCCAAATGATGACTGCTGCAGTAGCCACTCCTTCCCTGTTTCATAGTGTGATTTTTATGCCAGGATGTGTACATTTGCTTTTTACTGTTCCTAGCAATGTCCTTTCAGGGCTCAGCCTTCCTCACTCTGTTGACATGAAAGTCCTGAAGGGTTTGGCACCTGAACCTGTTTAGTCAGCTCAGAAGAAGGTGCCCTGAAACTCTGGGAGAAGGATGAATGTTACATCCTATGCAGGATGTAATCCATATAGCTTAGGCTACTGCAGCACTAATCAATATGCAGAACTTTTGTTAACATTTGAAATCATAAGCTACAATTATGGGTAAGAAAAGCAGGGAGGATTCTAAATGCACAATCCCAGCAGTCAGTAAAACGGGTATTCCAATAAAACAGCACAGCTAAAATAGTATATTAAAACATTAATTTGTAAAACCTGGTGTACTGGTAACCTCCAAGAAGATAGGGACCCTGCTCATCCTTAATGCTTAAATGTACAGAGGGTGTATTGTGTCCCCACCCTCTTAGTGGCAAACCATTGAAAAGGCAAGACCCAATGTTGCAAGTCCCAACACTTTGAAAGTTTAGGTGCAATTCTAACCAAAAACAGTAAATTGCAAAACATACTGTTCAGATTTAAAGCAAGCCCTGTTCACCCATAACATATATACTAACTCTGAGATTGTTACAACACAGAACAGGGGAATATTCTGAAATACCACTGCCTTGGACTTTGTATACATCCCCCTTACTTGCACTCATTTTTGTTGCTTTGTATATCACAATTATTGTCCTCATATTGTCAGTATGTACCCTTCCCAATCAAGACTTTTGTAGAGTATTTTAGGGCTTTACTTTTGAGTACTGAGGTTTATGTCTGCCAGACTGAAGCCACGTTATTAGCAGATATGCTCCTGTGTTTTTGCATAAGCGGTTACATTTTTCCATCACATACAGAGCTATCCTTCAACTTCTCTCATCATCCTCACAAACATTCTATTTTAACATAGTCACCCACACATCATGCTTTTGTGTATATAATGATGTGTTGAGGTGGTACCTTGATAATCCCCAAACTACTAAATTAGATAGTTTCAGCCAGCTACAATTATTTCTTCAGATTGCAGATGCCTTCTAGTAAGTTGAAGCTGTAGCTGAGATGAATGAGGCACACATTTAGAGATGTGACGAAGTAACTGAAACTGCTGATGTATGATGAACTGAATAATGAAACAGACTTGGCAGATGTCACAAGGAGCACACAAGCAAAGCCAGATAAAGCAGAGAGATTAAAAACTATTATACTAGCCTCATGTAGCAATATTTTGTTCAAGGAACATGATGCCACATTATACCTCTCCTATGTTACAATATCCCTTATGTTTGGCTTCCCTGTTGCTGACTTCTATAATTACTTGCACATGGAGAAACGTAATAGATACTCTAAAGCTTGCTTGTTTAAGATAAACTATAGCACAGATCTAAGAATGCCATTTCTGGAGATTTGTAACCATTCGGCATGGCACGTCTTTATCACAATGACATTCTTCTAGCCAGCACATGTCAGGTTCAGTCAGAACATTTTTGTTTGAACATGAGGAACTGTGGCTCACTTCAGCATAAGGGGTCATCTGACAAGTCTGACCCAAAGCTAGGACTGCTCAAGATCAATTACACTGAAGCAACATGCCTTTATCTTAGGTATTCATTAGAAAGCTTAGTTATAAAAAAAAAAATATTACCAATATAATAAAAATGTCTCACCTTTAAATTCTATATACAACACATATACGCATACACATGCACACACACACACCTTTCACACAATGTTAGGATCATTTTAGAGTAATTTCTGTTCAGTGACTATGTCTATAGCTTACTGGATAGCTGCAATGTCATGTCCCAATACTGATTTTTTTGTAAAACTGTTTCTTTCTAATGCACTGTAAAAAATGAAGTCATGTATTCACCATAACATTCCATGTTTGTCGTCCAGTATCTCACCTTCATTTTGCTGGTTGGGTTCGGGACCAAGCATCAGTTCTGACTCAGCCACATACTAAAGCTCGAGAGCTCTTTGCTGGCTATAGGCTGCACTCTATCCCATGAAGCCTATGAGCAGATACCCAGATCTCATTTGGTAAGATAATAACACTAGACTAACATCAGATTTGTGTAATTTACACACATAATATATATATATATATATATATATCTATATATATATATATATATATATATATATATATATATATATATATATATATATTATGTACAAGAAAAGGCACAAATCTCAAAGGACCCAGAACACAAGAGGCGAACAAGATATTGGGCCAAAAGACTCATCCAAATCATCCAGGAAGGGGGAAGGAGGGAGGGATGCAAGAATGAAGGTGAGATACTGGACAACAAACATGGAACGTTATGGTGAGTACATAACTTCTTTATGTTATGTTGCTCCATCTCACCTTCATTTTGCTGGTTGGGACAGCGTTCCCAGCACCCACTTTCTTGGGTGGTTCAAGGGAATAAACTCTTCAGAACAGTGGAACCAAAGGAAGCCCTGTTCTGGGAGGCCACATCTACTTTGTAATGAGTAATAAAGGTATGAGGGTTAACCCACGTGGCTGCAGCAGAAGTTAAATCCAATGACAGTCTGGCTTGAAAGGCAGTGGAGGTAGACACAGCTCTAGTAGAATGCCCTAGAATTTTACCTGGAAGATGTTTATGTTGAGAGCTATAAGCATAAGTGATTGTGTCTGTAAGCTGTTTAGACAATGTAACCTTAGAAACTGGGACTCCTTTTCTGTTTTCCACAAAGGACACAAATAGCTGGTCAGATTTCCTGAAATCCTTTGTTCTATGCAAATAAGAACATAACTGTCTATGTACATCCAGCTGATTGAGTTTATATTCTGCCTTGTTGCCATAATTTGGGAAAAACACTGGTAGCTCAATGGACTGATTTAGACTGGCTTCAGAACATACCTTAGGTAAAAAGGAAGGATTTGTTCTGAGGGAGACTCTGTCTTTATAGAAGACCAAATAAGGAGGACGAATAGACAGAGCTTGTAATTCAGAAACTCTTCTAGCTGAAGTGATGGATACTAGAAAAAAGGTCTTCCAAGATAAAAACTTTAAGGGACAAGAAGAAGCTGGTTCAAAAGGGGGCAATATCAAGGAGGCTAATACTAAATTTTGATCCCATGGTGATGGAGGTTCTTTGATAGGAGGTCTTAGAAGGAATGTGCCCCTTAAAAAGGCTTTGCACAATCTATGAGACATAATGTTTGAACCCTTGATACCTATGTGAAAGTTATAAATAACAGCCAGCTGATCTCAAACAGTAGTGGCTGCTGCCCTTGATTAAAGATTTCCACCAGAAATTTCAGGATGACTGAAATTGGAGCTGTGAGAGGATCCAGTTGTTTTTTATTCACCCAAAAGGAAAATCTCTTCCACTTACTCGCATAATGTTTTCTTGTAGTGCCTTAGCTGTGCAGACACTAAAATATGCCTCACAGCTGGAGATAATTCTGGAAGCCTGGCTGAGACTGGAAGTGGAGTAACCAAGCTGTGAGCTTGAGAGTTTGGATGGAGGGATAGAGAGTCCTGGACTGATGAGTAAAGAGATCCGGCACTGGATCCAGGATCCAAGGATCATTCTGTAGATTAGGCCACAGGAAGATTAACCATATCTGATGAGGACAGTAAGAAGCAATGAGAATTATCTTGCGACTCAATAGTTTTGCTTTCTGGATTACCTTTGGTATGAGGGGAATTGGTGGAAAGGCATAAAGGCCAAGTCCTGAGGGCCAATCGTTGACAAGTATATCCCTGGGTGACTCCCCCGGTGAGGGGGGGGAGGATTAGGGCAAAAAAGCTGCTGCATTTGGCACTGATAGATGTGGCAAAAAGGTTGCAGCATGCCTGGCCCCACTTGCAAAAAATTTTGCTCGCAACTTCCTGATTCAGGGACCACTCGTGTGGCATTAAAATTGCCCTGCTCAGCTTGTCCGCTGTCACGTTGGACTTTCCCAGAATATGTGTCGCAGTGAGAAAGCATTGAGAAGAAGCTGCCCATTGCCAAACTCTCTGGGCCTCTTGATATGAGGGTAGGATCTGGATCCACCTTGTTTCTTGATGTACCATATCACTGACATGCTGTCTGACTGAATTGCAATTGTCCCCGAATGAAGAGAGTTTTGAAATGCTTGCAACTCCATGAGCACCGCTCTCATCTCCAGGACATTGATGTGCAAATGGTATTCATGTTCCTGCCAAGTCCCTTGGACAGTCTGTCCTAGATAATGCCCCCCCCCACCCTATCTGGGAAGCATTCATGGTCACCGTAGCTACCGGTTGGGGGAGAACAAATGGTCTGCCTATTGTCACCTGTATAGACTGGATCCACCAATGAAGATCCTTTTTGCATGTGTTCGGTATCAAAATTTTGTGAGACATGGGCAACTCCTGCATGGACCATTGAGTGAAAAGAAGCCATTGTAGTATTCTCATGTGTAGGTGGGCTAAGGGAACCAAGGTTATTGCTGCTGCCATTGAACCCAGAACCTTGAGTACAAACCTCACCTGAACTTTCTTTTTTCTCAACGGGACTGACACTTGACGGAGTAATGTTAGGACTCTTTCTGCAGGCATTTTCGCTACCGTGCTTTTTGTATTTAAATCTGCTCCTATAAAAGTAATATGTTGAGAAGGCAACAAGGCAGATTTTTCAAAATTGACCGTAATGCCTTACTCTGAGCAGAGATGGATTGTAGTGTCCCTTGCCCTGATTAGTAGATGCTCAGTGGTGGCAGTCAGGAGCCAGTCATCTAAGTATGGAAACACCTGGAATCCTAGACGCCTCAGGTGAGCTGTGACCACTGCCATGCATTTGGTGAACACCCTGAGGTCTGTGGTGAGACCAAAGGGCAGGGCTCTAAACTGGTAATGACTGGTTCCCAGCCAGAAGCGCAAGATATCTCCTGGAGTGCCTGTTCATTTTGAGTACGCATCCTGGAGATCTGTCGAGCACATCCAATTGTCCTTTCCCAGAAAAGGAAGTATGGACTGCTGAGGTCCAATATTGGTCTCCAGTCCCCTGTCTTCTTTGGCACTAAAAAGAATCTTGAGTAAATTCCACATCCTGATTGATCTGCTGGGACGTTTTGGATGGCTCTTTGTTCTAGCACTCTTTGGATTTCTAGGGGTGATTGATCCCTTTGACTGGGTGGTATATTTGGGATGGATTTTTGTGGATGAGAGAAGAGAATGTTATATCCCCTGGATATGATCAACTGTACCCATCTGTCTTTGGTGATGTCTTGCCAGGCTTTTGGGTACAGTGATAGTCTCCCCCCCAACTGCCTCCAGAGGTGGACAGGTGGGCCTCCTTTCAAGAGCACTGGAAGCACCTACCAGAGAATGTATCTCTGTCACACTGTTCCTGCGGAGCCCCCTCTGCCCCAAGGACAGCATCTTCCATTATTAGTTCCCCCTCTGCCATTAGGGGAAAATTCGCCAGATGCATCAGACAAAGCTCCTTTGTGATTTCCAGAACCACATCTTCCCGCTCTTCTGACCTTTGGGGTAAGGTCTAGTAGGGGTATAAAAATGCACTCCCAGAGCAGATAGAGGGTTGCTGTCCTGTTCACACCTGGTGAGAGTTTCTTTAACTTTTGGCCCAAACAAGGATGAGCATTTCCCTGCTATAAAAACCATGTTTGCACATGTTTGTGCACCAGGCAGTGCCAATTAACTAGGGTTAAATTATTCCCAGCTCCACTAAGCCTCCTCTTCAGTTTTTCCCTTGAAACTAGTCTAACTCTCAACCTAAGCACTGAAAAAGCATCCTACAGCCCAGCACTTGCTCAGACCTAATAGCAAGCACTAATATACTCTGACACTTGATTGCCCAGCAGGGCAAGGCTCTTTATTCACCCCTCACCAACCAAGCAGCTCACCCTACTATTCAGGAATGACCAAAGGGCAATTACAGGTGTACTCTCCAGTCCAGCTGGTGAATCTGGGTATCCTGAGGCAATGTTACAACTTCCTCATTTACACAGACAACCCTCTCCTCCTACCACAAAACACTAACATATGGAAGAGATGCAATTATACAGCCAAACTGGAGGCTAAGCTGTCTCCACCCAAGACTGAGACAGACAGTCAAGAGGAGAAGTTTAACACTTGCACCACACCTCCAGTCACACATAGACCTACTAAACCAGCACTTGCAAAAAATACACATAAACACACAAAACCATACTCAGAGACTCTAAATAAAAACCTGCAAAAGCATTAGAGACCTCCAAAGCAGACACCCAAACAACCTGCACCTCCCGTCACAAACCAGACAACACATAAAACACAAAATCAGTGTGCCGCACAATCACAGCCCTTAAGGTGAAATAACATACCTAACACACTAGTAATGGGTGACTCTATAGTCAAGCACACTGATGTCCCACTCACTAGGTTGGACAATCAGAAGGTTACTGTTAGCTGCCTGTCAGGAGCCAGAATCCACCATATAACACAAGCACTCAGGTCACTCCAGAACAAGTATAAATATGACTCTGTTATTGTTCATGTTGGTGTGAATGATCTGAGACATACCTCCCTGGACTACATGAAAAGAGACATGGAAGAGCTCTCTGATCATGTAGCCCAGGCTGGTATGACCCGGACCCTGAGTAGCATTCTGCCCTCATCAAGAATGATACCTCAGTATAAAGAAAAAATATATCAATTTCAACAATTGGCTAAGCTTCTGGTGTCATTCAAAGGGGATCCAATGTCTGTCAACCTGGGACGACATGCTCGACAAGCAAAGTTGCTTCACAAGAGATGGCTTGCACCTGTCACCCCTAAGCTTTCGAATACTGGCCAAGGCTCTTGCTGCCCCCATAGTGCCTTTTTTGGGCAAGGCTCAAAAAGTCAAACCCACCACCGTAAACAGCACAATTAACAAAAAACTGAGGGTTATGCTACTCAAAGCCAGGAGTTTAAATCTCAAAATGCATACACTCGAAGCACTCCTCAGTATGGAGAACATCAACATCTGTGCAGTAACTGAAACCTGGTTCAAGGCTCCAGAGAGAACCCAGCACTACCGGGTTACAACTCGTACCACATGTTTCGTCCACATAATATGGACCAAAACACAAAAGTAGGGGGTGTATCCATATTCATCAAGGATACCTACACCTCCAGGTTAGTGGTGCAGCATGATACCGCTGAGATCATCCATGTGCAACTAACATCAGGCAAATCTGCAATGCAAATTGTGGCCTGCTACAGATCACCCTCCATGACCCAGCACCAACACTCCACCTTTCTGGAGACACTGGAAAATATGAGGGTCCTACCGAACACCCTGATATTGGGTGATTTCAATTACCTTATCATTAACTGGGAAAACTACTCAAGTACAAACTCCCAGACCTAGTGCTTCCTGGAATTCATCAACTCAAATGCCCTGGATCAGCTAGTAAACGCCCCTACCAGAGATGAAAACTTATTGGTCCTGGTCATCACAAACATGGGCGACAGATGTTCCACACCGGAGGTCAACCCATCACTGGTTAGATCAGACCATAAACTAAACACTCTGGATGTCCACACCCCACCACCACCCCCAACTAAGGCAACCACAGTAAAAAACTTTTCTAATGCAAACTTCACCTTACTTAAGACAGAGGCGGGAAGTTTCACAGCCCCCACGCTAAAGGATAATGCTGCCCAAGATGCAGAAACCTTTACAAATGCACTCAATGAGCACCTACAAAGATGCATGGATCATGCCATCCCTAGCAAAACCAGGACTCACTCCTCTAAGAGAAAGAAGCCAGTCTGGTGGACCCATGCCATAAAGAGGCTATACAATAGAAGGAGGAAACTAGTTCAGAAAAAAAGCAAATCCCAAAAAGGAAAGACATCCCTGATCAGTATCAGTAAGAAACTAAGGTCCCTCATAAAATCATCCAAAGCTAACTTTGAAAGAAAAATAGCCAAGGATTCAAAAGATAACCACAAATCCTTCTTTAACTATGTTAAGAATCTAAGTAGCAACTCGCAGATATGCACTGAACTAGTGCAAAATAGCACAAAATAAACTGAACCTACTGATATTGCCAACATCCTGGCAGATAGAGTCACTGCAAACTTCACCCCCAAAAGGGCCCACAACAATACTGGAAAAGTGTAGTGTCCCGGAAATCACAGACGCATAGGTGAAAATAAGAAGTTATGTACCTACCATAATGTTCCATGTTAGTTGTCTTCTTCTCGCCTTCTTTCTTGCTGGATGGGTTCGGAGCCGATCCTCGGCTCCAACTCGGCCTTCTACTAAAGCTCGAGAGCTATTTACTGGCTTGAGGCCTCCCCATATCCCACAATGCTAGACGTCAGATACCCAGATCTCATTTGGCAGTGCTAACACCATCGAAAAACAATTTTTTTGGAGACACCTGTCCAAACTACAAGGATTACCTGCAGTGCTAAAGGCAGAGGAGGATGTAACCTAGAAAAAGGTCAACTAGAGGAAGAAGGCCTCAAAAGGGATTCTTCTCGGTCTGTCCAGGCACACAAGAAAGAAGGCGAGAAGAAGACAACTAACATGGAACGTTATGGTAGGTACATAACTTCTTAATGTTAAGTTGTCTATCTCGCCTTCATTCTTGCTGGATGGGACAGCGTCCCTAGCACCTTAGTCCTGGGTGGCTCATCGGAACAGACTCTTGAGCACAGTGGAACCAAAATCAGCTCGACTCCTGGAGGCCATATCCAACTTATAATGTGAAATGAAGGTATGAGGAGTGGCCCATGTGGCTGCAGCACAAATAGATTCCATTGGTAGTCTTGCTTGAAAAGCTACCGATGTAGCTAATGCTCTGGTGGAATGAGCTTTTGGTTTTGTGGGGAGTTCCTTATGTCTGAGTTGATAAATCAAAGTAATAATAGACGCCAACCACCTGGATAAGGTTACTTTAGAAACTGACAGGCCCTGCTTGCCCTCAGCATAGGATAGGAAGAGTTGGTCTGATTTTCTTGTTTGTTTAGTCCTATCCAAATAAAAACGTAATTGCCTGTGAACGTCCAATTGGTGCAACTTTTGTTCAGCTCTGTTCCAATAGTTAGGAAAAAAGACAGGAAGATCAATAGCCTGATTCAGGTTTGTCTCAGAAGGTATTTTGGGTAGAAAGGAAGGATTAGTCCTGAGTGAAACTCTATCCTTGTGGAAAACAAGATAAGGAGGATGAATACAGAGGACTTAAAGCTCCAACACTCTTCTAGCTGAGGTGATGGCTACTAAGAAGAGAGACTTCCATGAGAGTAATTTTAAGGAACAGGAGGCCGCAGGTTCAAAAGGAGGTAGAATCAAGGAAGTTAATATCAGGTTTGAATCCCACGGAGGCGGGGGATCTTTAACCGGGGGCCTAAGTAAAATAGTCCCTTTAAGAAAGGCTTTACAAAGTTTGTGGGACATGATGCTGGTTTCTGACAGGCCAGCGTGGAAATTAAAGATAGCAGCCAACTGGACCCTAATGGTGGCAGATGAGGAACCTGCTCAAAAAAGTTCTGCCAAAAAATCCAGAACGTGATGGACAGGGGCTGTAAAGGGATCTATATTTCTAGCCTCCGCCCAGAAAGAGAAACATTTCCACTTACTAGCATAAGTCTTCCTGGTAGTAGATTTGTGTGAAGAAAGGATGATTTCACGCACTGGCTGAGAAATCTGTGGAAGGCTGGCTAAGGTCGGAAGTGGAGCAACCAAGCTGTGAGGTTGAGAGACTGAAGGGATTGGTGCAGCCCGCCCGACTGATGGACCAAGAGGTCTGGCACTGGGTCCAGATTCCAAGGCTGCTCCAACAGGTGACGCAGGAATGGGAACCAAATTTGTCAAGGCCAGTAAGGGGCAATGAGGATCATCCTGGATCCCAATGCGGTCACTTTCTGAATTAGTTTCGGAATTAAGGGGAAAAGGTGGGAATGCATACAGAAGACCCCGGGGCCAATCGTGAACTAGAGCATCTCTGGGGGAGTGGCCGGGGAGGGGGAAGAGAGTGAAGAAGTCGTCGCACTTGCTGTTGAGAGGGGTTGCGAAAAGGTCGCAGCAAGGTTGACCCCATCTGCGGAAAATTTTGTTTGCTACTGACTGATTGAGAGACCACTCATGAGGCATGAGAATAGCTCTGCTTAGCCTGTCCGCTATGACGTTGGACTTCCCGGGGATGTGCGTTGCTATCAGAAACCATTGAGAGTAGATCACCCACTGCCAGAGTCTGAGTGCTTCTCGACATAAGGGATAGGACCTGGTTCCACCCTGCTTGTTGATGTACCACACTACAGACATATTGTCCATCTGAATTGCAATAATCCCGGTGGGTAGAGAGTCCTGAAGAGCTTGCAACGCTAAAAGTACCGCTCTCATCTCCAACACGTTTATGTGCAGGTGGTACTCTAGAGGTTGCCAAGTGCCCTGGACAGTCCTGCCCTGAAAATTCCCCCCCCCCCACACCCGATCAGGGAGGCATCCATTGTCACCGTGGCAACAGGAGGAGAGAGAACAAATGGTCTGCCTTGAAGTACTTGAGAGGAGACCATCCACCAAGAAAGGTGGTCTTTGCACGATTGGGTGATTACTATGTTGTGAGACATCGGAAGCTGTGGAAACAACCATTGGGTAAAAAGCATCCATTGAAGGATCCGCATGTGAAAATGAGCCGGGGAAGTAATGTGATTGCTGCTGAAATGAGACCCAAGGTTTTCAGTACAAATCTGGCCTGAATTCTCTTGCACTGTAGTAAGGTCTGGACATGTCGGCGAATGTCTGATACTCTTTCTAAGGGAAGTTTTGCAGACAGCTCTTTTGTATTTAATCTTGTGCCTATAAAGATTATAGATTGACAAGGCGACAATGCAGACTTTTCAAAGTTTATAGAGATACCTAGCTCGGAGCAAGTTTGGATGGTATAATCCCTGGCTCGCAGTAGCTGATGCCTGGTGGAAGCAGTTAGGAGCCAGTCGTCTAGATATGGAAACACCTGGAATCCTCACCGTCTCAGGTGAGCCGTAACCACTGCCATGCATTTGGTGAACACCCTGGGGGCTGTGGTGAGACCAAAGGGCAGGGCTCTGAATTGATAGTGACTGGCTCCCAGCCAGAAGTGGAGAAACCTTCTGGAGCACCTGTTCATTTTGATATGGTAGTACTCATCCTGAAGGTCTGTGGAGCACATCCAATTGTCCTGACCCAAAAAGGGTAGAATGGACTGAAGTGTGACCATCCGGAACTTCATTCTTTGAACAGATTTGTTTAACCTGCTGAGATCCAAAATGGGTCTCCAGTCCCCTGTCTTTTTCGGTACCAAAAAGAACTTGGAGTAAATACCGGATCCTTGCTGGTCTGCTGGGACTGGCTGGATGGCCCTTTTTTTTAGCAGTTTTGAAATTTCTATTACTGCTTGTTCCCTTAGACTGGGTGGAACATCTGGAAGGGACCTGTTTGTTTGTGTTGGGGTGTGGACAAAGGGGATTTTGTAACCCTCAGATATGATAGACCATACCCATTTGTCTTGTGTGAGGATTCACCTGGCTTCTGGGTACAGTGACAATCTTCCCCCGACTGCCTCTAAAGGTGGACAGTCAGGCAGCCCCTCAGGGGTGCTGAAAGGGTTTGTCAGAGAAGGATTCTCTGCTACCCTGACTTTGCAGACCCCCACTGCCCCTTGGGCGGCATCTATTACTGTTTCCTCCTCTGCCCCTGGAGGGAAACTCACCACGTGTGTCAAACACGACTCCCTGGGGTTTCTGAAACCACATTTTTCCACTCTTCTGACCTTTAGGGTATGGTCTAGAGGGAGTAGAAAAATGGACTCCCACGGCAGAGAGAGTCTTGCCTTCCTGCTCACACCTGGTAAGGGTATCCTTCACCTGTGGTCCAAACAAAGCTGAACCATCGAAGGAGGTATTGGTGAAGGATGCCTTAAAGGGGTCAGCAAAGTTACATAACCGCATCCAGGCATGTCTCCTCAAAGCCACGCCTGTACCTGCGGCCCTAGTCGCCCTATCGGCTGCATAAGAAATGAGCCGCATGGAGGAGTTGACTATAGAGTTAAGGGTCGGAGTTAATCTTATCCTGAGACCCCACAGCTGATGGATCCTGAATGGTATGACCCAGTTCCTTGAGAAGATCCCTTTGAAGGCGGGTGAAATGGCACAGATAATTCAGCGACCGCATGGAAAAGGTTGCTGAAGAAAACACCCGCTTCCCGTACCTGTCCATTGTCCTAGATTCTTTATTAGGTGGGTGGACAGGTACCGAAGGGTCAGCCAACTCCTTCTTAGTGGCTGCTACCACCACCATGGCATCAACAGGGACCCCTTTTGTCAGAAATTGTTTGTCAGATGGGGCCGTGATGAACTTAGTGGGCCTGCGGGTGGTTGGTTCCGCTGTGTCCGGGGCTGTCCACGCCTTCCGAGCCACCACTTCCATGAGCTGGTCAAAAGGTGGAGACACCCAGGAGGTGGAAGAGTGAGAACCAAACGCATCCAGGTACACCGACTCGTCCTCGGAAGGGTTAAGGGCAGCCCAGTTCCCCCTCTGCCTAAGGATCTCAAGGATGACTGAAAAGGAGACATCCTCAGAGGGGGACCTTGGGGACCCTTCTGAATCCTCCAAGTCGGTATCAGATGTGACTGACTCAGGGGAGTCAACATGTTTCCTCTTACATTTTCTCTTCCGAGGGGGCTCCTCTGAACGATCAGGGGAGGCCTCAGAAGAGGAAGATACGCCCAATGGGGCGACCTGGAGCGCCTGTTCTCCACACTTGGGGTCAGGAGGGTGGACAGAGACCGATGCAGGCACCATGTGGGGAGGAGCCGAAGGGGCCAGTTGTGAAGCCGACACAGGAGTCAGCACATTCCTCATGACCTCGAAGGCGCCCCTATCAGGCAGAGAAAAGGGTCTCCGCTCCGAAGAGACGTGAACCCCTCCCGGCACCGAGATGGATGGCTCTGAGGCCGATGTCAGGGCCGAGCTCACCTTCGCCGAGGCCCCAAGAGGGAGAACGGGGTCAGACAAGGTTCCGATGCCATTTGCCCCCTCAGAGCTGACGAGGGAGTCTTGGCGCCTGGATCCCTCCAAGGACGGAATCAACGAAGAGATCGGAGCTGACAAGGGAGCCAAAAGGTGTGGTATCGGCTCCGACGTACGTACGATTCGCGCCCCAATGAGCTCCAGCTCCGAACACAGTGGAAGAGTCGGAGGAGGAACTGCAGAAGACACAGGGGTAGCCACAGTCTGTTGAGAAGGGCTGGTCAGAATTTTGGCCAGGGCCTGCGACTTTAGGAGCCTACTGACCACCCTCTCCAAGTCATGATCAGATAGCCTGGAAGACCGAGAGGAGTGGGACCTATGGCTTCGCTCCGACAGAAGCAATGGAGACCTCAGAGCCGAACGGACAGACTCTATAGATGGGGACCTTGAGCGTTTTCGGCTCAGAGAAGGTTCCGACACTAAAGTCGGAGCCGATTGAGGTCTCGAGACGTCAGTTACAGCCGGAACCGGCAAGGAGGCAGGAGCTCTGCTCGGTGACGGTTCTGAACAGGGAGCTGACAGTTTGGCGGGCTTTAAGGATTTTCCCGACGGAGGCTTAGCCGGGGATCCTTCTGGCTTAAGTAAGCCTCTCAAAATGAGCTTGTTCCTACGCTCCTGCAAGACTCTCGGGCTGAAGGCATGGCAGACCGAGCCAGAGTCCTGCAGGTGTAGAGGACTCAAGCAATAAACACAAGAAGTGTGACCGTCTGTCAGAGACATCTTCTGACAGCACGAGTCACACTTCTTGAAACCTGAAACTTTGGTATCTTTAGACATATTAAAAAAAATGGGATACCAAAGGGAAAAAAGTAACTAGTGTTTAAACACAACACAAACACACATGCACTAGATAACTAACTATAAGACTATAGCCACACAGCTACCAAATATATATATATATATATATATATATATATATATATATATATATATATATATATAAAACAATACAAGAAAAACACTAATTGTCTAACAAGGCCTAACACTACCCTAAAGGGTTGGGGGGGGGGAGAAACTCTCTAACAAAAAAAATGAGTTTCTGAGTGGGATATCAAAAGGGGACACAATCTAGGAGGGAAGAATTTCTAAATACAAGACAGTATATGAAAAAAATTAAAGGTAATAACACAAGAAAAGCTTTATACGACCTGGAGCCGGTAAAATCGCAACCTCGTAGCTGAAGCGGCAAACAAGATCTGGGTATCTGATGTCTAGCATTGTGGGATATGGGGAAGCCTTGAGCCGGTAAATAGCTCTCAAGCTTTAGTAGAAGGCCGAGTCAGAGCCGAGGATCGGCTCCGAACCCATCCAGCAAGAATGAAGGCCAGATAGACAACTTAACATTAGCCCTTTCAAAAGCCAAAAACACGGCGTCAATGGGGCCAGATGGTGTCCCAGGCTGCGTCTTGCATGAACTAATGAACGAACTAACCCCCCACTTAAACACGCTGTTCAACCTCAGCCTCTCCACAGGCTACGTGCCCAAAGAATGGCGCACAGCAATGGTTATTCCACTCCACAGAGGAGGGGCCACAACTGACCCTGGTAACTATCGCCCCATAAGCCTGACTAGCCTGATCTGCAAGGCTATGGAGCGCATCATCATGGAACTCATTAACAAAGATATTGGGAACCTCCAAACACTTGACCCGACCCAGTTCGGCTTTGTTAAGGGCAGATCATGCCTACCAAACCTGGCTGACTTCTTCAAGACAGTCACCAAGGCCATAGACGAGGGAAAGGTTGTTCACACAGCCTACCTTGACCTCGCCAAGGCTTTTGACACCATTCCCCACTCAGGTATTACAGAAAACTCACCAGCCTGAACATAAATCCCTACGTCATGAGATGGGTTGCCAACTGGCTTACAGACAAAACTCACATGGTAAAAATAGCGGGCTCCAGGTCTGACTCTAAACCAGTCACAAGTGGTGTCCCACAAGGCTCGGTCCTGGGACCCCTACTGTTCAGCATATACTTCTCAGATGTACAGGCAAACACAGGATCACTATGGCTAACCAAGTTCACTAATGACTGCAAACTGGGAGCAATAACTGACTCTCTGGCTGACACAGACATCCTCCAAAAGGGCCTTACTGAGATGGACACCTGGTGTCAAAGTCATGGCCTCAAGCTAAATGCCAAAAAATGCATAGTCATCCCATTTGGGAAAAACAAAACACCCACAAATTACCACATAGGTGGCAGCCCCCTTAATACAGAAGAGGTAATAAGAGATCTGGGGACCCAGGCAGATAATAATCTCTCCTTTGACAATTATATTACCAAAGTAGTTAGGAAATCCTTATATGCGGCCCATCTAATTACTAAAGGGTTCGCATCTAGAAATAAAGAGGTTATAGTGCCTCTCTACTCGTCACTCATCAGACCCATCATAGAGTACAATACCCCATTTGGGATGTACCTCACAAGACACTTCCAACAGCTGGAGAGACCACAAAAGTACCTCACCAATAGGATTACTGGCGTCAAACATATGTCCTATGCAGCCCGACTGAAAAAACTCTGGCTGTACTCAGTGGCATATCGCTTACTCAAAGGTGATCTCTGCCTGACTTACAAAGCCATGTCCAACTCAGAATTGATGGACATGCTCCACCTAAAGAAATCCAAGTCACTGCAAGCCATGCACTCTAGTGAGCTAAACCTCACCACAACAATAAATAGAACATGCTGGAGGGATAGATTCCTGTCACAGAGACTCCCCATGCTTTGGAACAAAATTTCAAACTACATTAGGCAGAGCCCCTCACTAACACTCTTCAAGTGAAACCTTGACGAGTGGATGGGTAACATAAAATACACCCCTGGGATCACTTCACTGGCTCTGCTTGACAGAGGATCAGTTAATTAATCAATGGGGCAGCGAAAGCCGACACACTCTGGCTAGGCTTATAAATGCCCTTAGGCATATAGCCTAGTACCTACCTCTGAACCTATACATTATTTTTATTCTGATGAAGTCCTGAATGTGTAAGAACGAAACCAGTAAGGAAGTAATGGAGTAAAGCATGTTTTATTCTGATGAATTCCTGAATGTGTAGGAATGAAAGAGCTTAATGCTTTATGATTTTTTAAATAAATGTAGTGTGTTTCTAACATTTTTGGTCCCAATTGTTCATAATCTCTGCATTCCCACACCATGCTGTCACCTTATTGCTGGTTTTCGTTGATTTTTTGGTGACTTCAGAGCCTCTGGACTTGTTTTTTTTTAGTACCTTTAGATAGTTCCCCAACCCTTGTTTGGTGGGATTCTTTGAAGCTTGAGATTAGGAGCCTGGGCACACCTTCATAAAACAGACACTGACATACTCCACTTTGAGAAAAGGGCAGTAATAGTACACAGCGAATGCAAAAGAACTAGATTCAGAGATTTCACAGCATTGCAAAATTATAGGGTGTTACATAAAAAAATGAGGCTAACAAAGAATGAAAAAGCATAGCTTTACATCCAGTGTGTGGCAATCCATCCCCGAACACTAGATAGCAAACCTGGTAGTGGAGTGTTAGCCTTCACAGCCAAGCAAAGACAAATTCATAGTGTACTACCAGATATATGTGTCAGGGGTTCACAGGTCATCTGCTGAACAATGTCAGTAGAATAATAAACAATTTAGTGAAGATTATCAGGAGCTATATGCCATTTCCTCATCCCACCTCCACTGTATTTGTTCCCTTAGCTGTTAATAAATTCTCCACTAAAATCTAGCTTTCCACATTGAAAAAAGAAAAAGCAGAAATGCTAGAGAAGCCCATGTCTAGTGGCAAAGTTCACATACTATTAAAACACCTCTAGCAGGAAAAAAAAACTAAGCCAGACAGCCTAAACACAGAGCTGTTTGACCCATGTCTACTTTCCTTTGTTAAGCTTATTTAAAGCATCCCAGACCAAAGGAGATACTAATTTCTCTTCCCTGTTATCACAGTTTTCACCTTTTGTGTTCAGAATTACAGGCCAATTTCTTTACATATTAGAAACATAAAACCCTATGTCCACATTTTGAAGGATATACTCAGGTCAGTCCTTTCTTTTGTTACCCTTCATCTTCAGGTAGTATTTGTGCTAGGCAGACCCAGTGTGAACTATATCCTCACTATCCATAATTATATGCAGGGACCCTAACAAGTACCAGAACAAGTGACTGCTTGTAATGACTGAGATTGAAAAGGCATTTCATTTGTTATAGTGTTCCTACTTACGGGATTTTGTGGTGAGAGTGGCATTCTCACAAGGGCCATGTCTATTAAGACACTACAAGCTCTTTATGTCTCTCCCTTTTCCTCAGTACTTACAAGCATTTGTATCCCCCATTAAGGTTATTTAAAGATAGCGGGCAATTTTAATCACTGTCACTGGCATTACTTCTAGCAGTCAACCCCATGATGTTGCCTAAATCATGCTGAGACAATGGAGTGTTTTCACTATATGGCATTAAATAAAATGAGTCCCATTCATTGCTGACAAACTACATAGTGTAAAGACTGAAACCCACTGAAGACAATAAAAAGTATTCTGTCTTCTGGAGAAACTTGACAACAAATTCAAGCCTTAAAATAAATCCAGGTAAAATGGAGGTCTTTCCTGTCTGTATTATATGATGCAAATTTAGAAACTGGGTGCAATCCTCCTCTTCATGTGGAGTTTGCATACTCCAAAATATCTGGGCATAATTCTGTATAACATGTCATGTGGTCTGGTAGAACCTAATCACAAAATGATCTGGCACAAGTTTTCCTCATGATCCACAGCTGGGGCAGACTCAAACTTCTTTTAATGGGTACGATAGCAATAAGTAAAAATGTTTGTTGCAACAGTTATTTTTATATCTCTGCAGACATATCATGATCATGCCCAATAACATGAGTAACAGTTCCACACCATATTTCCCCTGTTTTAGACAAGAAGACAAACCTGGCCAATGCCACTGGTTTAGGGCAGCAATATCTGTTGGGTTTTCACTCTGTCACAAACATTTGCATTCAACACAGCTAATCCTATTGTTTGGGTGCACCCTGAAATCCTCATTATGAGTGCTGTTACACCATATGCTGTAGCCTGATTGGAGAAATTAATCCATAAACATCATGTTTAGAGGCATCCGCTAGTGACCATTCAAGGATCTCTAAAGCCATTATTGTTAAGGTAATTTCCAACTCAGATATTGGGGGGGGGACTGTGGTCTCACTGAGAAAATGTCTTGTCATCATTCAATGACCCACCCATTGTAGAAGGATGGGACAGACTAGGCTCGGCTAGAGGACATTTTTCAATATACAGCATAAAGATAGAGAAATATTTTTTCATCTGTAAGGCATCTGCAAGAACAGAGATGGGGCATCACTTCTAGAGAAGACTGGAAGTATCTATTTTTAAGATGTCTCATACACTGCTCATATCTGCATTGAAGACTTGCCCTGCCCTTTCTTTACTTGTTAAATTGGTGTCAAGTGAAATATCAGCAACTCAGTTTAGGCTCAAAGCATGTCAGGTTTCTATATCACTGATTTATAAAGACATAAAAAAAACATAAAGAACTGCCAAGGATTTCCTTTAGCAGATCAGTCCATATATAAATATACATGCTTCTCAACAACTTCAAACAGCCTTTCTTTGCCTGTACAAGAAATATGCCTTATCTTACATCTCTAAAAATGTTCTGTTCTGGCTGGAATGATCATGGGGTCCCATGAATAGTGATGAAAATGTTTTTCTTGACCATAGAGGTATAGGCTGTTGCAGAAGAAATGTGTCACAGATGCATAACTTTTCGAACTGCCTTCCTGTCAAAGAGTTGTGAAAGTTTCTTGTAAATTTCCTATTCCAAAGACCGAGAATAGTTATCCCATATTTGAAGTTTTCTTTCCTCACTCTATTCTATCCTATAATATGTCCTCAGGGTCCATATTTAGTTCCACAGACGCTATATGTATCAGTTATTGTTAGTACTTCTACACCTTCCTTATGGAAAACACCTCATTCTATAATGGTCACAGAAATAAAAGGCTACCTTCTGAACCACTGTAACCTGTTGAATTACTACAAGCCTCTAACAGACATTCTGCTGGACTGCTCTACACTATCAGAGGAGAGGTCAACAAGGTATAACTTTGGATATGGTTTTGGATCTTTAGCAAATGTAATATAGCACACAGTCTTAGCACTGGGATTAGACTGCTTCTGCTATCATCCTCTTTAGTTTTCTTTTTGCATTTGTGCTAGCTCCCTGTTGCAGTATAAACCTACTGCTGTTAATTCAAATTTGTTTGCAACCCTTTGCATGCAACCCTTTGTATAGTCTGTTTACAGACCATGGACATTGTAATGAAGATAGACTGAACTGATCTATTTAATGCTAGCATTTTTTTGGTATTTCAGACTTTCAACATGTCCCCAGTAAACCATTTCTACTGCTATGAAGCTACACAGAACAACAAATATTTTGAAAAATATATATACTAGAAACAGTAGCTGTGTGGTTTTACTTTTAAGAAAAAGCTCAAGCTGTCTAATGGTTTGGGCATGGTGCCCTGAAGCTTTGGAAGCTGGCCAGCTGTTATATCCTTGGCAGAATATAACCCCACACAGCTTAGGCTACTGCAGCAGTGATCAATATGATAAACATCTTCTCATTGCCACAACTCACTTTTAGTGAAATCAACAATCCAATTTAGATGAACTTTCTAGAATCCTTTTAAGATTCACAGCATGAACTGGGCTTTTCAAACTCTTTTTTTTTTTTTTTTTAACTGCTTTCAAGTAACAGTTAAGACCATCATGGGCTGAACTCTTCAACTCATACTACCAGGAATACTAGACATCCTTCTATATCACTGTTGCAGTATTCGTTACAAAAGGGAATGGATGTCCCACCCTACACAGCCCTTCTGCCTAACCAATATAAATAAGCTTAAAAGAGATTTTGTTTGCGCCGTATGTCACATTTATGCTCCCACACAAAACATAGGGCATAGAAGGGATGTATGGATGCAACTACCTAGAAATTCTTTTGTTGTCAGTTTGCACACAGTTTTTGCCAGTTGGTTTAAACACTTTGTTGCTGTACTGAATATTTTCTCAATACCAGATAAAATAACCCCAACAGGGCACTTTATTTCTATAGTTTCTTTTCTTGGTCTTGTATTTTATATCAATACCTAGAGTTCATGTCATCCAATAGGGGAAAATGTCAGTGTAGGAGGCAGATTCCCCATGAAGATCGTCATGAACAGTGTCTTTTTTGTTTTTTCACAGGAACAGGGTGTCCCTTTGTACTAATCCTTCTTTTATGCCTAAGGTAATCAGTGAGTTGTCCTTGAATCAGTTGATACAATTCCCTTCCTTTTTCTCTTCTCCTCAGTCTGCTATTGAGTGGGTCCTGCATACCTTGGATTTGCAAAGACAGCTCAGGTACTATTTGGAAAAAACAAATATTTAAGTTTGATCAGCTTTTAGTTTCCTTTCATCCCAGGGCTTTGGGCTTGGCTGTTTCTAAGCAAATCACCTCCTCTTGGATAGCTAAGGCCATTTCCTTTTGTCATTCTTTTCATGGCAAATCTCGGTCTGGTTCTGTCAGAGCGCATTCCACTAGGCCTGTTGCCTCTTCTGTTGCCTTATTGAAGGGGTTGGACACCAATTCCATCCTTGCAGCTGCTTCTTACTAAGCATTACAATTTGGATATGGTTTCTAGAACCAGAGCAGGTTTTGCTGAAACCACTTTATGTGGGGTTGTTGAGAGATCTTCTCAGCCTTTTAACTCCTATTCTGTTTCTTGAGCTTTTTTACAATCCCTTCTGTAACGAATACTGCAACAGTGATATAGAAGGACATAGTACCGTTTTGTAAAATCTTACTATAACAGCAGATGTCCTTCACTTTACCGTTGCAGTATTCAGTCCCTCCCTCCAACCCCCTCTTGTTTATCCTGCATTTTTTCTTCTGGGTGTGCATGGACTCCTTTGTCCTACGATGACTGTTCTTTTCTGGGGCAATTTAGTTCTAGGTAGTTACATCCATAGTCCCTTTCATGTTGTATGTTCTGTGCGGGAGCATAAATGTGATGTATGTTGCAAACAAGATCTCTTTTAAGCTTATTTATATTGGCTGAACAATGGACTGCCCAGGGCTAGACATCCCCTCCCTTCTGTAATGAATACTGCAACAATAAAGAGAAGACATCTACTGTTATGCTAAGATTTTACACAACTGTACTTTCTTCAAGAAATTTGAAGAAAACTTGAAGCAGTCGAAACAACAATTTAATCTTTACAGCAATGTTTCATGTATGCCTGAAAACAGTAAGACAGTTGAAGTTACTATGTTTTGTCATCTGACTGCTGCTGATGTGATTTCATTTTACTTCTTTTAACATAACAAAAAAGTAGTTTGATTTAGAGACTAATACGTTTCCACATCACTGTGAGCCTAAGAATAATTCACTGTATTCTTAATAATTGTTTCTTGTTAGAAGCCATGCTTCACAAGATTTTACTGATCAATATGTCACTGATTTAAGGCACACAGAAAAAGACTACGGATTATGTGATTTACATGATTAATTGCTGAAAAACACACGTGCTATTAGACAAGACAGAGTGAAAAGTAAAGTACTGTCAGAAACAGAATTACTCCTGAGAAAAGCTGTGAATGTATGTAAAGTTGCAGAGTTAACCATGTACAAAAGCAAAAAAGCTGACTTAAAATTCAGATGTGAGTAAACTAAAAACAAAGCAAAAGTCTGATGGCAGTAGACAAAATGCTACTATATTTTCACAGCATAATATGAAAAATGTGACTAACAGTATGTCAGTGAGGAGTTTCAGCACTGCAGTCTGATGCTGCAATTAGAAATTAAAGCTGTTTAGCAGAACAGCAGCTGTCTTGTTCTGGTGTTGTTAGTAGGGCAAATAGCCATGCCCATCTTCTGACAGAGTTTCATAAACATGGTCAATCTAATCACTTCTCATGTACAAAAGTCTAGAAAGCATGCTCTGGTGATGTAGGAGTATGACTCCATAACTACAGTTTTAGCAACCTAATTTAATTAGTGGTACAGGAACTAGCAGGGAAAAATGGTCATGCCTATGTTGGGGATGGGGGATAGACAGCACTACAGTGCTACAGTCCCTTAGTGGACACAGAACAATGCAAATGCATGATTTGTGGGTAGGCATTAGGCTCACCAAGTCAGCTCCTGGTGGCAGTATTTGGTACAGTGTACTGGCAAGGGCAAAAAGCATAATCAGTGCTGTATGAATGACTACACCACACAGCTCTCACCTTGATCCAGGCTGAAATTCAATTGTAAGGGAAAGAGTGGGATGTGTCTTATCAGGGACTGTTTGGTGGTTGTCAGGCATGAGGGTAAGAAGCACATAGAAAAAAAACAAACAAATACAAGTCTAGAAGAAAGAGTCAAAACCCGCCTTGCAAGTAGTGGAAGCCAGATAACAGCAATGCAAGTAGCAATTTGATCAGTACCAAAACTAACTGACGTAACATAATAATCTATGTGTGAGTGCTGTAGATTTGTATGTTGAAACAGTGTACAAAATTCCTATGGTTAGCTCAAAAATGATGAAAATTTCCCAATGCAAAACAAGAAAAAAATGGACTAAAGAACTGTTCATAAATGATATATTTATCACATTTCATTTTTTTTTTATTTTGCTTTTGTTTATTGGGTTTGTCCAACTGGACTGGGTGAAAAAAAACTTTTCAGTGGAGGCCCTGGAAGAGAAGCTCCAACATATTACAAATATTTTTAAATAGAAATACAGTAATATACATGAACAGGCATTACTATACATTAACAATTAAATAAGTATTTGCTAAGATTGCATTCGTATGAAATAAAGAAAACTATTACAGTATAAAAGATACTTATTCATTTAGTAGATGTTGAACATTGAGCATTTGAAGAAGTGTACTAGTGGACTTGTTAGACAGACAACAGATCTTGTGGTTAGCAATTAGAAATTTAAAGAAATGCATGTGAAGGAAGTAACTCGGCAAAACAGAAAATGCCAACATTGTAGTTAAAAGTGTGGTATTAAGCAATTTCGGAGACTATTATATATGGCTACCATAAGTATTAATTAGAAGTATAAAGTTGGGGTGGCGAGCAGTGTCACAAGTCAAGAATATAAATATGACTGAGAGATGCTAGTAAAACTATTCAGGTTTTTGGGAATACTGGTCATGGGACATAAGATTCTGAATGAAGAGGAATGGTTGAGAATATGGCAAAACGAATATTATACTGGCAAGCATTAGGCTCACCAAGTCAGCACCTAGTGTTTTTAAGTAAGATACCATGGCTGAGTAACATCATTATTGAGAGCTGATTTAGCTACCTGGGCTGAAAACTTTTTTAACTGTATCAAATATTTCATACACTAATTCTTGACACAAACTGAAAACATTGGGTCAACTAATATTGTATTTTATGTTTAAAAAATAGGATTATAACTTAAAAATGTTTCAAGTCATGTCAATTCAGCAATGTAATATCTTGGGGAGTTCTTTATGTAAACTGAAGGTCATGATTTAACAAATTCATAGTGCACATGTTCAGGAATAGTACAATGGAGGGTTCATGCAGTCAGAAGTACTAATCTGACAGACACAAGAACAGTGGGACAGATTCCAAGACTTAATCTCTGTACAAGAGACTTACCCTACTGTAAGGACTATCTATAACGCAAGCTTAAACCAGAGTAAATAACTTACACCAAGAGTGAGTCTTTTAGAATCACACCCAGTAATGCACATACTCACAAAGTCAATGATTTGCAGAGCTGTAGAGTCAGTGATTTGCACACTTCCAAAGGTAGTGACTCTCCTACTTTGTGCAATGTGCATGATGCAGGACCATGAAGCACTTGCAGTAAAGTGAGTGAAAATTCATCAGCTGACCTTCTTCAGCAGTATACTTACTATTTAGAAGATCTAAGTTGCGTATGAGAACAGTATAAAATAAAAATAAAGCTAGGGGTGCCACTTCCTGTACATGCACCAAGGTAAATGTTAGTGGCACCAAGGTAAAGAATTATCAAGAGATTTCAGTGTATGGAGCACTGGTGTGTAATAACAAGATTGAGTGCAAACGAGCAGTAAATGCTATGTTGACTGTGATCAAGCCTGGTAAGAAAAGGATCTGAAATGATCCATAAAATCTAAATAAAGCTATACTAGGGGTGCACTATCTACTAAAAAATGTGGAAATAGTAGAATACTTGACGACAGTCATGGCATTTTTTGGTCCTTAATACCAATGAGGGATTTGGGGAAATAAAACTAGAGTAAAATACTTCCAGAGTATGTACTTGGAAGACATAACTTTCTTTGAATAGTTTTTGGGAATTATTCTGCACCAGAGCTTTTCAGATGTAGTGGCCAAAATCAATGTGTGCTTACAATAATGATAGCCTGATCTGGACAAAATAGCTGAACAACACAATGAAAAGCACACAATTGGTATATCTTTTGCCACTTAAAATCTGAACCCAAATAAATGCAAGTATAAACAAAGAAGTTATGTACTCACCATAACGTTCCACCTGTATTGTAATTTTTTTCTCTCTCCTCACATACAGGTCCAGATCCAACTCGGCCATTACTAAACTCGTAGCAACCAAAAAAGCTCTTGGATACCTCCCCTTACCCACAATTAATCTCTCCCTGTTACCTCAGATCTTGTTTGCTAGAATTATCTTGGACTATCGAGACAAACTACCAGGACAAATCACAAACCAAAGATACAATCATCAGGTTTATCACCACCTATGGTAGAAATGTGAATGCTATCAGGGACATCATTCATAATAATTGGAATATCCTCCTTGAAAATGAGGATTTATGTAATGATTTGACTCCCAGATGTTCCTTTTCCTACCATAGGGGACGTACATAGCATTTCATTTCAACCATTTTAAATGAGGGCGCTCTAGTGACAAAGTCAATCAGTTATGTGGACTTCTAAAGACATGCATCTGGAGCATTTCTCCCCAGGCCTCCACTGAAAACAGGATCTGTGGAACCTAGTTGGACTTTCCCGGTCAACAAATGTTAAATAAATAAAAAAATAAAAAAATAGTGGACATTTGGGACACCAACTAACTCTCGTGGGTGATTGATTGGATCCTTCCCTTGTGGTCCTTGCTCTTCTTGCCAGTATATGCTGAAATCCAAACAATTTTCTAGCAAGAATACCAACAAAGTCTATGATGTTCAATTGTAGCACCGATTGGCTGGTATATTTAGCCACTTGCTCCTGTTCTTCCTTTTATACAGGACAAATATTTAGGCCACTACATATACGCATGTCCAAACATCTCAGCGACATTCAGAATAAGTGCACTTCTAGTGCTTTATATAAACACACATTAATCCAATCTACAGCCAGATTTAACTTTATGGTCATTGAAAAAATCCAGTGGGATAGGTCAAACAAATTAGGGTGGCATGCCCTTCTAAACAAAAAAGAAAAAACTTGGATAATCTGGCTGGGAAGTTTGTTTAATCCTGGCCTCAATGATCATTTATAACTCACTGTTGGGTTGTCAGCTTTATGATGGTGTTGTTGCTTTAAATCTTGTAATTGTTTAATTAATCAAGGTATATAATTATGTCAACATGGTTTGTATGCTCATCACTGAAGAAGGCAGGTTGCCGAAACCAGTCTGCAAGTGTGTTTTTTTTTTTGGTGTAGCCACAATAAAAAAGATATATTTTCTCCTCTTTGGGTGCTGGCCTATTTTGTTAGAAACAGTTCTTATGCTTTTTGGCCTTTTGCACCAGCCATACTTGCAAGGGCTGTTTGGAATAGTTTGCTAGAATTATCCCTATAAAAGAAGGAAGTGAACTTAAGGTTGACAATTTTTTTAAGGAAACCACTTCTGGAGTATTGGAGATAATAAAAATGGCCAGAATTATGCTTCCCATTCAACCAGAATAACCAAGGGTAGGGGGTTGGAGGGAGGGAATGTGAGGAGAGATGAAAAAATCAAACATACAGATGGAATGTTATGGTGAGTACATAACTTCTTCATCTGATATTGTCAATGTTTCATCTCATCTTCACATATGGGACCAAGTCCCCAGCTACCTTTGTCCTGGGAGGACTCATGGAAGTATGTTTCTCAGAACCAAAGGAGGCTCTTCCCCTAGAGACCAAATCCAACTTGTAATGAGTGATCAAATTATGGTCACTGGATCATGTGCCCATTGCACAAATGTCATCCATAGAGGTATTAGTCTGGAAGACTGCGGAAGTGACCATGGCCCTGGTTGAGTGAGCTTGAATAGGTTTGGAAGGATGTATATCTTTTCTGGTGTAAATAATAGAAATACATTCAGAGAACCATTTTGATAAGGTAACTTAGGCTACTAGTAGGCCTTTCCTAGGACATGCAAAGGCAATAAACAAGTGACTTGCTTTCTGAAACTCTTTAGTCCTATGCAAATAGAAATGTAACTGTCTACGGACATCCAAAAAATGCAGAACATTTTTGCCTTTGTTGCTGAAGTTAGGAAAGAAAACAGGCAAATGTATGGCCTAATTAATATTTGTTTGTGAAACAACTTTGGGCAGAAAGGAGGGGTTGGTATGCAGAGAGACTCTGTCTTTATGAAAAATCAGTTATGTGGACTGGGAAAATAGTGCCTGAACTTCTGATATTTGTCTTGCAGATGTAATAGCCACTAGAAAGATAGTTTTCCAAGATAGAAACTTAATATCAGAAGTCACTGCAGGTTCAAATGGAAGCTGAACAATTAGATGTAGTACCAAATTAAGGTTCCATGGAGGAGAGGGATCCCTGTGAGGAGGCCTTAACATGGTCCCTTTTAAGAAGGCTTTGCAAAGCTTGTGAGAAATAAGAGATAAGTTATCCTTTCCAATGTGAAAATCTGAAATGGCTGTTAATTGTTCCCTAATTGTAGAGGCAGCTGCTCCATTATTAAAAAGGTTGGCTAAGAATTCTAAAATAGAGTGAATAGGTGCTGTTGAGCCCAAATTACAAACCTCTTCCATTTACTCATAAGGTTTTTGAGTGGATGACATATGGGAAAACATCAAAATATGATGAACCATTGAGGACAGCATGGGTTGTCTTGCAATCAATGGAACTGGAGGGGCCAAGCTGTCAGTTTGAGGTTGTGAAGGTTGGGATGAATCATTCCTGTCGGGTATGACAGAAGGTCCAGAATGGGTTCCGGAATCCAGGATTCCTTCTGTAAACAAGACCAGAAGTAGGGAAACCAGATTTGTCAAGGTGAATACAGGATGATGAGGATTACTGTTCTCTTCAACCTGTTTGCTTTCTGAAGAAATTTGGGAATCAAAGGAATGGGAGGAAAGGTATACAACAGACCGGGAGGCCAATCATGTATGAGAGCATCCATCAGAGACCCCCCAGTGGAGGGATAAGGGCGAAGTAGTTGCTGCATTTATTGTTTAAGGAAGATCAAAAGAGGTTGCAGCAAGGCTGGCCCCATCTGCAGAAAATGTCCTCTGCTACTGATCTGTGGAAAATGTACTCCTCTACTGTCTGGTTGAGGAATCACTTGTGAGGCATGAGAATGGACCTGCTCAACTTGTCTTCTATCATGTTGGACTTTCCCAGAATGTGCATTGCTATAAGAAAGTGGTTGGATGAGATCACCCATTGCCACACTCTGAGTGCTTCTCAACACAGAGGGTATGATCTGGTTCCTCCTTGCTTCTTTATGTATCAGACCACTGACATATTGTGTGATTGACTCACCACTGTTCCCAGAGGAAGAGCAGTCTGAAATACCTGCAATGCTAGAAGCACTGCTCTCATCTTCAGGATGTTAATCCGCAGATTGGCCTCATCCACAGATCAGGTTCCTTGGACTGTCTTCTCCAGATAGTGCCCACCCCACCCTATTTGTGAAGCATCAGTGGTCACCATGGCCTATGGCTGAGGGAGAACAAAGGGTCAACCTTGCGTCAAGTGTGCTGTATGAATCCACCATGAGAGGGTCCTTTTGCATGTGTCTGTTATGAGAATTTGGTTAGACATCAATTGGTGGATAATTGACAGGTGGGCAGCTAGAAGCCACTGAAGTACTCACATGTGAAATTTGGCTAACGGGACTAACACCATTGCCACAGCCATTGATCCTAAAGCCTGTAGAACATAATGAGCAGCTACCTTCTTGTTTTGGATTAATCTGTGTGTTTGTCACCTGACTGTCAATGCTCCGAAAGAGGCAAGTTTCGCAATCATCTTTCCTAGTGTCCAGTAGTGCCCCTGTGAACTCTAGTGTTTGAGAAGGGTCCATGTGTGATTTTTGGTAATTTATGGTTATGTCTAGTTATGTACAGATTTGAAGAACAGAGTTTCTTGCACGAATAAGTAAATACCTGTTCGGGGTGGATATGACCAATTGTCTAAATAAGGAAACACCTGGAATCCTTGTCATCTCAGGTGACCTGCAACCACTGCCATGAGACCAAAGAAAAGCACCCTAAATTGGTAATGACTGGCTCCCAGCCAGAAGCATAGGTATTTTGTTGAATATCTACTTCATTTTTATATGGTAGTTTGCACCCTGAAGATCTATAGAGCACATCCAGTCATCATTGCTCCAGGAAAGGAAGTATGGACTGCACTGTGACCATTCAGAACTAGTAACATCAAACTGACCTGTTTAATCTGCTGAGATCCAGAATTGGCCTCCAGTCCTCTTTTTCTTTGGAACTAAAAAGAACCTTGAGGAAGTACTGAATCCTCTCTGGTCTTGAGGGACTACTTGGATGACTCTTTTTTTCAGCAGTTTTTGAATTTGAATGACTGCTTGATCCCTTTGACTGGGTGGAACATCTGGGATTTTTCTGTTGGAGAGATTGTTGACAGAAGTGAATATGGTAACCCCTGGATATTATTCTCTACAGCCACATATCGGAAGTTATCTTTTGCCAGGCTCTCCAGTGCAGGGATAGTCGACCCCAATTGCCTCCAGAGAGGACAATCAGGTTCCTTTCAGGAGTGCTGTTAGGGTTTCCTGAAGAAATATTCTTGGGACGCTTGGTTCTGTGGTCCTCATCTGCCACAACTGCGGCATCTTCCATTATTGTTCCCACCTCTGCCTCTAGGGGAAGTCTCTCCACATGTTTCCTGGTAAGACCCCTGAAACTTCCTGAACCACATTTTTCTGCCACCTCTCTGACCTTTAGGGCAAGGTCTCTGAGGAGCAGAAAAACATATGTTCACGGCAGAAAGGGTCTTACCTTCTTTTTCAAAACTGGATAGCGTATCTTTGACCTTGGAACCAAAAAGGATGTGCCGTCAAATGGGGCACTGACAAACAAACACTTAAAAAGCTCAGTAAAATCACACAGGTGCATCGAGGCATGCCTCCTCATAGATATGCTGGAACCCACCACTTTATTTGTTCCTTTGGCTGCATGCACAAGTTCATGGAAGAGTTAGCTACAGAGTGCAGGGACACTAAATGGGAAGCCACCTTTTCTCGTGTTCCCTCAGCTACCACTCCTTTAAGGGTATCTGACAGTTCCTCGATCAGATCCATTTGCAACCTGGTGAAAATGGGAAAGGTAGTTCAGCGATCGCAAGGCAAAATTCGCTGAAGAAAAGACTCACTTCTTGCATCCATCCATCATCCTGGAATCCTTCTTAGTCGCTGCCACTATAACCATGGTATCTACTGCAACCCCTTTTGTCCAGAAGGCCTTGTCAGCTGAAGTAGTAATTATTTTGTTTGGACTCCAGGGAATAGGTTTGATGGAATCTGGGGTCTCCCACACCCTCCAAGAGATCAAACCTATGAGCTCATTGATGGGCAGAGTCACCCAGGAGGTAGATGGCCAGGAACCAAAGGCTGTCAGGTACACCAACTCCTCAGGCAAAAGATTACTGGACTGCCAGCCACCTATCTCTTTCAGAATCTCCAGAATCTCCCAGAAGGAAACATCCTCAGGAGGTGACCATGGAGATTCTTCTCCTTCATTGAGGTCGGTGTCCTCTGTGGCTGACTCCACTATGGAGCCCAAATGCTTCCTCTTGCAAAGTATCATCTGAGGGACCTCTTCAGTGGGGTACTCTGGGGAGGTATCAGAAGAGGAAGGAGTACCTTGATGGGTATCCTGGCACCTGAGGTCCCGCTGTCCCTGTGGAATGTATTAGTCAGAAGAAGTGGGCAGGGAACATTGATGGGATTGCAGATCTGAGGGGGCAGGTGACCTTCTAGATGCAGTGTCAGCTATAGCCCTCACCAGAGCCCTAAATGCTGACTGCTCCTGAGTGGAGGAGGATTCCAGCTCCAAGAAGCCATGCTTGTGGGATGGGATCCCCTCCAGCCCAGAAGACAGCTCTCCCAGAGTAGAAGCCGGAACTGAGCTCACCTGCACAGAAGCCCCAAGGAACATTTGACTGCTCTGAAGGTCTTGGAGTTGAGTGCATTCATGGTCCATGAGGTTTTCTGCGGCACCAGGAACTCTCCAGCTCTGAATAGGCTTAAGAGCTTCAAGCAAAAATCTGATCCAAGAAAAGAGACATCTTTGGTATATCAGATCTGATGTCTCCGAAGCTTGCTCTGACATCAGGGGAGGTGTAAGTGGGGAAGTAGATTGCTTGGATAGACCTAGAACCATTTGGGCCAAGGCCGAGCGGGACTTAGTGATGACCTGCACCCACAAGATCTTCTGTACCACTCGTTCCACATCTTCTTCAATAAGGCTCCTGGTTGAACGGGAAGAGGATGCTGACAGGTATTTAGGTCTTGTAGGTATCGAGTCCTCAGAAGCATCATAATTGGCTTAAAAGGACTTGTTGCCAGATCTTACATCAACGGATCTGATCTATCCTTACCCGATAGACTTGGAGCTGAAAAAGCCAGATCCAGCATAGAAATGCTTGGCACCAAAGACTCCAACTGACTCACAGATTCAGAAGGTTTGGAAGGTTCTGAAGCCAAGTACTTGGCTCCAAAGGGTCTGTCTGAGCTGAGAAATGTCTCTTCTTTTCTCCCTCACCACCTTTGGGGGAAAGGGAAAAGGTAGGGCTTGAATGAGCTGATTTTGATTTGGATGATGTCACAGATTGGGGATGACTACCAGAAATGGCCTCTTTGAAAGCAGAGCATGGCCCTAAAAATGAGCTGATTTTTCTTTTCAACCAAAGCCCTGGGGTTGAAGGAATGGCAGATAGCGCAGTCTTTTTGTAGATGAAGGGGGCCTGAAAGGGACAGTAAACACACAGGGAGTGCAAGTCACCGAAGGGAATTTTGTGACAGCACTTCATGCATTTCTTAAAGCCTGCTGGCTTATCTTGTTTCTCCACCATGAAGACAAAATAAAGACAGAGAATATACTCACACACACATGCGCATGTTAAGGAACACACCAAAAGATAGAGAAAAGGAAAGTTCTTTTTTTTTATTGAGAGGGAAAAGGGAGAAAACTACTAACAATTGTAGTTAAGAATAACTCTAAAGGTATAGGGGAGAGGGGGGAGTAACCTATTACAAATGGTTACTAGTAGGAAAAAAGGGAGAGAGAGAGATAAAGAAAGTGAAAGCAACCTAATAAAAAAGCAGTAACTATTGAAAAAGGGTTTAGAGACAAAGGGGAGATAGAAAAAGGCTATATGCCCAAAAAAACGATAAGGAAATAAGAAGATAGGGAAAAAGTATTACAATAATATAACCTGACAATCCAAGAGCTAGATGGTCGGACAATGTCTTTGCGAAGCGGCACATGAGATATGAGGTAACAGGGAGAGATTCATTGTGGGTAAGGGGAGGTATCTAACAGCTTTTTTGGTTGCAATGAGCTTAGTAATGGCTGAGTCAGATCTGATGGATTGGATCTGGGCTCATGTGAGGACGAGATGAAAAATTGACAATATCAGATTGTATGTTACAGGTATCAAATACCTGTGCTATTTCTTAAGAAGTCTTGGAATACAGAGAAGTATGGAGCAGTGGTAAACATACAGAAACTCACTGACAAAAAGTCACTGTTAAAACCATGGACATCATACAATATCTGTTAAAATTTGTTTAAATCATATTGGAAATTAGTGTTCTCCTGATATAACTCTTTAAAAATAAGCACTACGGCACTGGAGCAATCATAAGAGAGAAGACTTTTTTTTACTCTTAAAGAAGTTAACAGAAGTTACAACAGTATTCTGTTATGACATGAAAAAGCCAGTAGTATTTCAAGTTAATACCAACCAAGTGGGAATTGGTACAGTGCTGCTATCAGATCAGTCCCATGACAGATGCACAGACATAATATGCTCAGATCTAAATGGAGCTGCTGCCTACAGTGTATATTTCAGACAAGTTGTATGAATATGCTTCCTACACCGCAGTGATTAGGAACTCTGATTATAAACCATTATGAGTTCTTTTTCCTAAACCACTTCATAAAGATTGCAGGAATGCATTTGTCAGTGCAGAGGTTGGATTTAACTGCAGTGCTCCTTTCTTCTAACGCTATTGGTATCTATGATGTGGCGGACCCTCCAGAAATGGAGACAAGACATGGTGATGGAACACAGGACAGGGGGGGCAGCATTGGGTAATAAATGCCATTTTGCAAGTACTAACAAAACCTCCTTCTTCGGTGCAGCCACACAGGTTATCTGGACTTGCAGTGCAGTTGTAAGGGACATGCCGACAGGCAGTGAAGTTAAATGTTTCCTCTGACAGACCTTCATCATTTCACATACCAGTTTAGTATTATGAGGCAGGAGACAGAGTTAGAACAGCAGCCCTAAGATGTTATTTCCATAACGGACCCAACTAGATCATGTCCAGAGATGGGTGCTTCTTCTAATTCCTACTGTCAGTACAGTCACCAACATTTAGTGGATAACCACCACACCATGATGGACTAGAAACTCATCCACTCATTCAACCAATCATTAGGTGGGTGAGGATATACAAACTGCAATATTACTCTGCAACCTGCTAAAATTGTAAACTTCTAATGTCTAAATTAAAGTTCAATGGCAACTGCAGGGCACTAATGTGTGAGAAAGAAAAGGCATAAATTAAGAATACAAAGAAATATTTAAAAGTTTCCTTAAAACATACATTTTTGCTACTCTAAATGGATAGGCCCCAATAAGTACCTTAATCTACAGACAATATGGACGGTTACAAACCTTTCTGTGCTATGCTTGATTTAACATAGTAAAGGTGTAGATCAACAAAAAATTCCAATCTAACTAGAACAATAGCATCTTATTTCTGCATTTTAACAATAAGTAAGAAGTGCACCCTTCTATCAAGACATGTGTGTGTGTGTGTCAGTATTTCTGTATGTGAGTATATGTTGGTGAAATGCAGAATTAAGTTGCCTCCCTCAGCTTAGTTACTAATCAATGTAAATTATCCTCTTCACCTCTTTAAATGTATACCTCCAACAGACAGCCTTATCACAACAGGACTTTTCTCATTTTATAATTCTTTTTAAAGCTGTAAGTTTTGCTTCAGACATTATGTGATTGCCTTTGCCTTTCCTGGCATCTTCAGACAATGAGACCAACCGTAAACTGCTTTTGTATATACAGAATTAACTTGCCCTACATGTCTGACTACATAAAATTGATTTTTTTTTTGTAGCCTAGTAGTATAACACATTTCCAGCTGTAGTAACTTGGGTTTAGGAAAGGACATGGGTATCATATGATCAAATGGGACTCAGTATGTTGACTTTCTCTGAGGAAGGTCAAGTGATAATGTGATGCAAGTGCATCTGGGTGCCTAATGTAGGTGAAGAATCCGCAACAGACAAGGAATGTATTTCATGTGGAATGTGACTCAGCACAAGTTTTGTTAATATTATTGCATACCCTTCTATGCCATGTAAGAGATGAGGAAAGAAAACAGACAGGCTCCTTGGTTGGCCACAAAGATGATTAATGACATATTGTTGCTGTTGTTTCATGGACTTAGGCTACAGCAAGCTACCCATTACTGCAAACACTGGACATGACAGGAGTATGGCCAAAAGATGCATTTTGAAGAAGTGGATATAGCTAGCAGAAGCTGATGTTGTGCACTTATTGTGAAGGGTCACATTGACATAACTACATATAAATGACAGAACATAGAAGGTAGGAAATGACATAATTAGCAGTTGCAGCAGATCAAGTTTATGTCAGACTGACTGAAGTCACCCTTCACTAACAAAGGGGAAGACACTGAATAAGTGTGAATGTTACAAAAATAAAGATAGAAAACAGTGAAAGGGAAGTTAGTAAAGTTTAAAAGTGCAGATTGTGTAGTCCAATAGCCATGTTTTCTAGTTTGATGAAACAATAAAAAGTAAGATTAGAAAGCCACTCTTCTCCTTGATTTAAATGGGTCATCAAATGGAAGAGAAATTGCAATGGTTAAAAGAGTTGTTCACTTGTTCAAGAAAGATTCCAAGAAAGATTTTGAAAATCATAGACCAGTGAGCTATCTCTTTGTTTAGAGGAAATACAACAATCTACAGGATTTAACTTTATTTTTAAAATAAAGTTATCTGACAGTGATGATGACACGTAAGATGTCTTGCCAAATTTAACACTCTCCTACGAACATGTTGCATATGCTTTGAAATGAGTTTATTGGTGGGTTTATATTTTTATGAAACAAACCAAAGTTCTTGCTGTAAAACTGGAAGACAGATGTAGTTCAGAAAGAAATCCAATGTCAAGAAAACTTTATTCACAAAGCAAAGCTTTCGGGTCAATGTCCTTCTTCAATACTAAAACACAATTGACACCAAAACACTGTAATTTAAATAGGAGCCAACTCTACCATATGACTACAGCCAGCAAATTATGTGATAGTCAAGATATTATACATATAAAAATAGTTCTACATAAGAAATGTATAAAAAAATAAAACATATCAGTGCTTTATATAAATACATTCTTACATTCAGAAGAAAATTTATAACCAATATAAAAAATAATTTAAAACTTTAAAGTCTACTATGTTGCAGTTTTACTAAAATAGGTTTCAAAGTTACAGCAGTGTTAAGACCAGGTGGGGTATCTGCAGCTAATCGTAATATCCACTCATACTCCTTAACCTCTAATAAATTGTTCAAATCACCCCCCCTATGGATTTATAAACTACGTCTATCACTCTAAACTTGAACTTATGACTGCTTTCTGTGTTCAATATTTGTTTACTTAGTGAGTTTTTTTTCATTGTTCCTTCGTATATCCAATTTATGTTCTAGAATACGTTCTTTTAATTTATTGTGGTTTTACCCACATAAAATGAAGGACATTTAACGCAAGTTGCCAAATAAACCACATTGACACTGGTACAGTTTGCTGTCACCCTAAAGTTATAATTCACACTAGTAGTGGGGTGCTGAAAAATTTCACTGCTTTACCTAATATATTAAAACAACATGTACAATCCATACAATTGAATGTACCAATTCTCATTTCCATCTGTGGTGTAGGCTTAGAGTTAAAATCCTTATAGCACAATTTGCTCTTCAAATTTCTCAAATTTCTATATGAGAAATATGGTCTTTGGTCTAATACATTCTTAACATCAGGTGAGGCTATTAAAATCAACCAATTCTTTTCTATAACCTGTTTTACTAAATGAGTTCTAACATTATATGTTGTAACGTATCTGACTTTTTCTATTCCTGATGTATTATTCAAAATAGACCTACTATATTTATCTGTTGGCCTAAAATGGGTTTAAGGGACGTATTCCTTTCCTTTATAGCTTTGTCACTTAACTCTAACACTTGTTCATAATCATATCCACTTGTTAAAAATTCTGTCTTCATATCTTCCAATTGTGCTAAAAAAACAGATTAATTTGTATTTAACCTGCTAGCCCTATTAAATCATGTTGTCATTATTCCTTTAAAAGCATGTGGGGCATGCATGCTGCGTCTGTTTATATATCTCCCGGCATGTACCTGCTTCTTATGAATACTAGTCTGTAAAGCACCATGTTTCAACTCTAGTTGCAAATCCAGAAACACAATAGTATTTTCAGAGTATTCCATCTTAAATTTTAAGAAGGTGGTAGTATTATTAAAATAATCCACATACTCGTGTAATTCATTAGCCGTTCCCTTCCAAATAATAAAGCAGTCATCAGCAAAACATTGATATAGACAAACTTTCTGATTCAAAACATTCAAATTACTACATATATATTTAGTCTCCCATTGGTGAAGGACAGGATAGCGTAGGTATTGGCTACCGATGTCCCCATTGCCACCCCAGTTAGCTGAATATAGAAATCATTGTTAAACAAAAAGACATTTCTAGTTAGAACTATATCCAATAGGGAATAAATTATTTTCCACTTCCCTTGCAGACATCACAGCCTTACTAACTAAAAAGTCCCTTATGGCTTGTACCCCATCTTCATTAGGGATAACGGTGAATAGTGACGTTATACCCAATGTCACAAGTAAATATTCACCTTGATGTAATTCTTTTCCATCTAAACTGTCATACCAGTCTCACAGCTTCACAATGATGTCTGTTGTGTATATCAATATATTTGTGCAACCAAGTAGAAAACAGTATATTTTTTTCTGCAAATATATGGAGATGGGCTTGGTCGCCCAGCCTTTTCCAGACACTATAGGTCTCATGGGAGGGTTTGGAAAGTGATTTATGTATTTTAGGGAGCCCGTATAGTTGTGGAATTATAGGGTAAGGTACAGTGAAAAAGTTAAATAAATCCAAATCTATATCTCCATTTAATTGTAGATCATAAACTAACATACTTACTTCACTTATGCATCTCTTAACATCCATGGGGGTGATACATTTAAAAATATTCCCTTCTCCTAACAACAATTTTATAGATTGTATATAATCATCACGATCCATGATTACCACAGACCCCCCCTTATCGGCTTGTTTTATGACCAAACTATCATCCTTTTCTAATGTTTTCAGAGCCAATGACTCATACGTTAAATTATACTTTTTCTTTTTATCATTTACAGAATACAACTTTCTCAATTCAACCTCACAGATATCATGAAAGGCTGTTAATACTGGTAGACTCACAGGAATAAAGTACTTCTTCTTCTTTTACAGTCCACTAAATGTTCGGGCATATTACCTTTAAACAAAACTTTCAGGTTCACTGTTCTAACAAACTGTTTTAAATCAGTTAGAGCAGTCACTAAATCATCCGTGGTAGTCGGTATAAAATTCAGACCGTTCTGTAGTAGAGAAAAATATGGTGCTGTTAAAACAGCAGATGATCGATTTACAGTACCTTGGATTATCATCGGACCAATTTGCCCTGATCCATTGGCCTCTCGTTCTTCTGTTTGGTCCCATTTCGGGTCTGTCTCTGTAATGACCTTTCCCTTGAAGTGCTCCATTCTTGCACTTTCTCTGGATGTTCTAACTGAAAATGTTTCTGTGGTCCAAGGGCAGAAATGTTTAAAATCAGCTGTTGACTACTTTTTTTACTATTTTCTTTTCCATTCTCCATTGTCCCAGAACTACGTCATGTACTGGAACTAGCTTCTACCGCCATATTGGCTGCTGGAGTAGTGGAAACTGTGGGTGTGTCTTTAACAGAATCATCTGACAGTTGTAAAATCCATGGGAACCGCACGCTGATAGGCTGCTGCTACATTTCTCTTCTCTGAAAAGTCATCTAACTCATTTATAGAGTTATGCTTGCGAAAACTCATTATTGTATTATTTTGATGTTCTACTTTGGGCCAAGAAAATATATGTCCTTTTTGGAAATCTGTTATATCCCTTAAAAGTTTTTGTTTTTTGGCTGCCTCAAGCCTCTCATCTAGTTGCTGCAATCTGTCAAGCATTTTCTGATAGGTAATAAGCATACTAGAGAAGCAGGGCATTTCCATCAAAGCATTCTCCACATTTAATATTTCTTCCTTTAGGTCATTCTCAGTTTTTAAAAAGAAATCGTTCATCAGGGCCATATAATCAAGGCTTAGTTTTAGATTAAGTTGTTGCCAGCGTTTAAGGAGTTCTGGATAGGCATTACCATAAAATGGCATCTTTAAGACTCACAAGCCTCTTGGGACAATGCCCATATCCAGATAAGCCACAAAAGTAAAACGCTGCCACAGGAAGAGTTTATAAGTTCCCACCTTTCTTTCCAGTAACTCTAATTTCTTATTAACGTCCATTGTAGCTTCTGAGGCTATAGCTGAGGCATTCGTAATCCCCTGCATTAACGGCATAAGTGGATTATCCTCCTTATAAAGGAAAGATTTAACGGAATTTGTAGTATCCATTTTACTATAGATGCTGGCTGTATAAACGCTCAGACAGTTCTCAATGGTACAGCAATAACCACAAAGGATAATGAAACAAACCAAAGTTCTTGCTGTAAAACTAGAAGATAAATGTAGTTCAGAAAGAAATCCAGCGTCAATAAAACTTCTTTATTCACAAAGCAAAGCTTTCAGGTCTACACCCTTCTTCAATACTAAAAGACAATTGACACCAAAACATTGTAATTTAAATAGGAGCCAACTCCACCACATGACTACAGCCAGCCAATCATGTGATAGTCAAGATATATATATATAGATATATATATATATATATATATATATATACACACACACACACACACATATATATATATATATATATATATATATATATATATATATATATACACATAAATATATACATATATATATATATATATATATATATACATATATATATATATATATATCCATACACACATATATATATTAATATACATATTTATATACATATACACATATATATATATTTATATACATATACACACATATATATATTAATATACATATACACATATATATATATATTTATAAACATATATATATATATTTATATATATATATATATATACATAAACATATGCATACATATATATATATATGTACATATACAAAATGTATTTGTATGTGTGTATATATGTGTGTGTGTGTGTATATATATATATATATATATATATATATGTGTGTGTGTATATATCTATATATATATATATATATATATATATGTATATGTGTGTGTGTGTGTGTGTGTGTGTGTATATATATATATATATATATATATATATATATATATATATATATATATATATATATATATATATATATATATATGTATATGTGTATATATTTACACTGCGGTGGTGGTGCTGCGGTAGCGTTGTCGCCTCACAGTAAGACGTTGTCCTGTCCAATTCTCAGCTAGAACGTCTTCTAATGTGGAGACATGCATGAATGGGCGTACCTTCGTTGAAGGTTGTGCGTCATGGCTGGCAACTTGGCATGTAAAAATTTATTGCCAATCATTAATGGACTGGAGTTTCGCTGTGGCGACCCCTAACCGGGAAAAGCTGAAAGACACGTGTGTATATATTTATTTATATATAAAAAAGGGAGGGCAAAAGGGTCTGGTTAAGAGGGCATGACAAAAGAAAAATTAGAGTGCTTTTTCTCATGCTTGCATAGGGAAGTGCCTGGGTCAAGGCCCTTGGCTTTATCCAGTAACAAGTTTTAATAGAAAGCAAGTACATGAATTAGAATACTGAATATTATAAGGCTTTTTTTCTGGTAAGCAATGTATCCATAGCAGTTTGGGCTGGTTTGCTTGTCCCTAGAAGACAATCTGTTAAAGAGAAGTGGCTTGAAGAAAGTGTTTACTAAAAACATTTATATGTTTTCTTAACTGTGAGAGCTAGAAAAGACAAAACTAGACAACACTTCATCACAAAAGGTTTCTCATCCAGAAAAAGAGGTCATTGTTCCCCTTTACTCATCACTCATTAGACCCATTATAGAGTACAACGCCCCTTTTGGTATGTACCTCACAAGACATCTACAACAACTGGAAAGGCCACAGAAATACCTCACAAAGAGGATTCCTGGCCTCAAACAGATGCCCTACGCAGACCGTCTCAAAAAACTCCAGCTTTACTCAGTCACATATCGCCTACTCAGAGGCGATCTCTGCCTAACATACAAAGCTATGTCAAACCCAGAGATGTTGGACATGCTCCACTTAAAGAAATCCCAATCCCTCCGAGCTACACGCTCTTAGGGACCTAAGCCTTGTCACCACAATAAACAGAACATGCTGGAGGGATAGATTCCTGTCCCAGAGACTTCCCATACTCTGGAACAGACTACCTATGTCAAACAGAGCTCCTCATTAGCATTCTTCAAGAAAAATCTTGATGATTGGATGGGAAATAGGAAATTCACCCCAGGGATCACTTCTGTGGCTCTGCTCAACAGGGGCACAGGGAAATAATTTTCTTGGGTGGTGAAAGCCAGGGTACATTTTTGGCTAGGCTTATATAGGCCCTGGGGCCAATAGCCTAGTACCTACCTGTGAACCTGTTATACATATAAAAATAGTTCTGCATAAGAAATATATAAAAAATAAAATATATCAGTGCTTTATATAAATACATTCTTACATTCAGAAGAAATTTTATAACCAATATAAAAAATAATTTAAAACTTTAAAGTCTACTATGTTGCAGTTTTACTAAAATAGGTTTCAAAGTTACAGCAATGTTAAGACCAGGTGGGGCATCTGCAGCTAATCGTAATATCCACTCATACTCCTTAACCTCTAATAAATTGTTCATATCACCCCTCCGATAGATTTATAAACTACATCTATCACTCTAAACTTGAACTTATGATTACTATCAGTGTTCAAAATGTGTTTACTTAGTGCTTTTTTTCATTGTTCCTTCGTATATCTGATTTCTGTTCTATAATACGTTCTTTTAATTTTCTTGTGGTTTTACCCACATAAAATGAAGGACATTTAACGCAAGTTGTGAAACAAACCACATTGATACTGGTACAGTTTGCTGTCACCTTAAAGTTATAATTCACGCTAGTAGTGGGGTGTTGAAAAATTTCACTGCCTTTACCTAATATATCAGCACAACATGTACAATCCATACAATTAAACGTACCAATTCTCATTTCCATTTGTGGTGTAAACTTAGAGTTAAAATCCTTATAGCACAATTTGCTCTTCACATTTCTATATGAGAAATATGGTCTTGGGTCTAATACATTCTTAACATCAGGTGTGGCCATTAAAATCAACCAATTATTTTCTATAACCTGTTTTACGAAATGAGTTCTAACATTATATGTTGTAATGTATCTGACTTTTTCTATTCCTGATGTATTATTCACCATAGACCTACTATATTCAGCTGTTGCCCTAAAAATAGGTTTAAGGGATGTATTCCTTTCCTTTATAGCTTTGTCACTTAACTCTAACACTTGTTCATAATCATATCCACTTGTTAAAAATATTTTTATGTCACTGTTTAAGTAACATCCCAACGCCATGTGCAAAAATGGGAAAAAGGGATCATGAATGGATGGATATTATATTGTTCCACATAGAAGACTGTTTATTAAATGAATCCCTTCAATGGATGACAGGAAATTGCAGGACAGGTTAAAGAATCACTGCATGTGAGTTTCAGTGGCTTATTGTTGGGAGTGAATTATCCAATGAAAAAGTTGTAAAAATTGATATTCTGCACTAGTCAGTTTTGGGTTCTGCACTAATGAATAAAATTCATATTGATAATTAATGGAGTTTGAAAACAGTTGCATATTTCCTGTCAACACAAAGGTAGAAATACAGCTACAACAGATTGGTTCATAGGTTCACAGATGTTTACTAGGCTAATGACTTCAATGGCTTTTTAAGCCTAGCCATGCATCACAAATCCCTGACAAGTTCTGTTACCCTTGATAAGTGTAAGCAAGCACTTGAGAGATGAAATATTTACAAGCAGGGGCCTGGGAGATAAACCATTTACAGGTGCCAAACCAGAGTTGAATTTCCTGTTCCCCATCCAATTGTCCAAGTCACCCTTGAATTGGGTTAGGGAGGAACTCTGCTTCACATGGATGGGGAACTTGTTCCAGAGATGGGGTAGTCTTTGAGATATGTACCTGTCTCTCTAGCAGGTCCTATTTATATCACAGCACAGTTTAAGTCTTTAGAATGGGATAAGTTTAAAAGAGATTTAAAGGAACTTTAGACATGGACAGACAGAAGGAACATGGACAGACAGAAGTAAATTGAAACCTAACAGAATGGAATCAATGGTTATGAACTTTAAAGCACAGCTTGCAGGGACTGAATATGGACAGAATGAGACTGAAATAAACATAAAAGAGGAAAATGAAGACAAGGGAATCTGGATTACACAACATTTTGATTATAGCACTCAGCATTGTAAGTGTTTCCCTACTGCAAATAAAATGTAGAAACTGTATATTAAAACAGTTTAATTTCAGAGATTCATTCATGCATTAACTCTCAGATTATCTGCTTAATCCTGTTCAGTGTTACAGAGTAGATGTAACATATCTCAACACTTAGTGGGTGCAAGGCAGGGGAACTTATACTAGATGAGGTACCTGCTCATCAAAGGATGCAGACACAGACAGAAAGGCACATGGACACACATACAGACACATTAAAAGGCAAAGACACACATGCACACACATGTCTGAGTACACACAAAGACACGTAAAGACACATGCACACACAATACTTAGCCATGCATTATATACACTCCAACAGGAAATTTGCAGGATTGCCAATTTACCTATGAGGTGTGCTGTGGATATGAAAGGAAACTGGAGCAGCTTGGAAAAATCCAGGTACACATAAGAAGCATGTGCACACTCTATGCAGAAGGCATGCAAACCATGAACCAGAATAGAAAAGATATCTCTATAAGGTACCAAAGCTAAATGATACATCACTCAGTGCCCAGAGTGGGCATTACCTGACCTCACAAAGGGTCATACAACCATGCACTGAAAGGGAGAAAAGGGAGATTATAGCCGGAGAGTCTGTGCAGAGGAAGAAAATAGTCAAAACTATAACATAAGCCTGAGCACTCTAGTGTGATGTAAAATTAGTTAATATTTAACAGAAAGCATTAGGTCAGGCAGGCTACAGAAGTAAAACTGCAAAGGGTCTTCTTAAAATAGATATTAGGAGGTTATTTTTTGGAAGAATTAGTTTGCTGTACTTTTTTTTTTTGGCTAGCTGCAAAGTAGAACATAACAACTGTAGATGAGTTTGACAGCATGGCCTTCTAAAAAGAAATGACAGCTGTATATAACTACCAGCATATCTGAGTGGTTTTCCAGTCGACTGCCTTCATTACATACCTCTCAAACTGCAGGCATTGAAAGTAGCAAAAGCCCTTGAAAACTAGGACTATACAACTAAAAATCTACACATCTAATTAGCTTAAAATTTAAACATGAAAGAGTCTACAACTCTTCCAGCTTTCAGGAGGAATGTGGGCTAGTACTCAGAAACATATGTTTATAAAAAAAGACTCTCAATAAAGATGGAAACACATCATCAAACAAATAGTGTAAAATCTGTAGAATTTAATGAAATGCATGGCAAAATTCTAGCAAACATAATTTTTCTTTGATTCAGAAAATGGAGTTGTAAGATTCATTTCCTCTTTCTTTACATTATTGCTGCCACTAATATGCTGATCATAGGTTCATAGGTTCATAGGTAAGCACTAAGCTATCTGACCAAGGGCATTTATAAGCCTAGCCAGAATGTGTTGGCTTTCGCCACCCCCTTAGATTAGTTCCCTGTGCCTCTGTCCAGCAGAGCCACTGCAGTGATCCCCGGGGTAAATTTTCTGTTTCCTATCCACCCATCAAGGTTTCTCTTGAAGAGTGTTAGTGAGGGGCTTTGCCTGATGTATATTGGAAATCCTGTTCCAAAGCATGGGGAGTCTCTGGGACAGGAATCTATCCCTCCAGCATGTCCTATTTATCGTTGTGGTGAGGCTTATATCTCTAGAGCGTGTGTCTCTCTGGGATTTGTTTTTTTTTAGGTGGAGCATGTCCATCAATTCTGGGTTGGACATGGGCTTGTATGTCAGGCAGAGATCACCTTTGAGTAAGTGGTATGCAACAGAGTACAGCTGGAGTTTCTTGAGTCGGGCTGCATAGGGCATCTGTTTGAGGCCAGTAATCCTCTTGGTGAGGTACTTTTGTGGTCTTTCCAGCTGTTGCAGGTGTCTTGTAAGGTACATGCCAAATGGGGCATTGTATTCTATGATGGGTCTAATGAGTGATGAGTAGAGAGGCACAATAACCTCTTTTCTTCTAGATGCAAACGCTTTTGTGATTAGGTGGGCCACATAGAAGGATTTACTAACCACCTTGGCAATATGATTATCAAAGGAGAGATTACTATCTGCTTGGGTCCCCAGATCCCTTATTACATTTTCTGTATTTAGGGGACTACCACCTATGTGGTAGTTCGCAGGTACTTTGTTTTTTCCAAAGGGGATGACTATGCACTTTTTGGCATTTAGCTTGAGGCCATGATTTTGACACCAGGTATCTGTCTCAGTGAGACTCATCTGGAAGGTGTCTGTATCAGCTGGAGAATCAATTATGGCCCCTAGTTTGCAGTCATCTGCAAACTTGGTCAGCCATAGTCCTCCTATGCTTGCCTGTACCTCTGAGACGTATATAATGAACAGGAGGGGTCCTAGGACTGATCCCTCGGGGATGCCAATTGTAACCGGTTTAGAGTCGGACAGAGAGCCTGCAACTCTCACCATGTGGGTTCTATCCCTGAGCCATTTGGCAACCCATCTTGTGATGTAGGGGTTTATGTTCAAGCTGGTGAGCTTGTCTATAATACTAGAATGGGGAATGGTGTCAAAAGCCTTTGCGAGGTCTAGGTAGGCTGTGTGGACCTCCTTTCCCTTGTCTAATGCCTTGGTAACTTTCTCAAAGAAGTCCACCAGGTTTAGGAGGCATGATCTGCCCTTAACATAGCCAAAGTGGGTAGGGTCCAAGGTTTGGAGGTTCCCAGTGTCTCTGTTAATGAGTTCCATGATGATGTGTTCCATAACCTTGCAGACCAGGCTAGTCAGGCTTATAAGGTGATAGTTCCCGGGGTTCGTTGTGGCTCCACCTTTGTGGAGTGGGATAACTGTTGCTGTGCGCCACTCTGTGGCCATGTAGCCTGTAGAGAGGCTGAGTTTGAACAAAGGTGAGGGGTTAGTTCATTTTGGAGCTCTTGTAAGACACAGCCTGAGACACCGTCCGGTCCCATTGAAGCTGTGTTTTTGGCTTTGGATAGGGCTGTTTTAACCTGTGTGTCGGTGATTGACGGGGCCCTACATTCTTCTGGTATGGTTATGGGCCCTTTAGGGGGTGAGGGGGGGTGAAGTTTGCACTAAACCTGTCTGCCAGAATGTTGGCAATATCAGTCGGTTCAGTGTATTTTGTGCCATTCTGCACTAACTCAGAGCAGATCTGAGAGTTTCAACTTAGGTTCTTGACATAGCTAAAGAACGCTTTGTGGTTATCTTTGGAGTCATTGGCAATTTTTCTTTTGAAACTAGCCTTGGATGATTTAATGAGGGATCATAGTTTTGTGCTGATACTGATCAGGGATGTTTTTCCTTCTTGGGATTTTACTCTTTTCTGTACTAGTTTTCTCCTCCTGTTGTATAGCTTGTTTATGGCAGGGGTCCACCAGACTGGTTTCCTTTTCTTGGAGGAGTGAGTCTTGGTTTTACTTGGGATAGCATGATCCATGCATTCCTGCAGATGCTCATAGAGTGCCTTTGTAAAGGTTTCAGCAGCTTGGGCAGCATTGTCCTTTAGCATGGGGGCTGTGAACCTTTCCACCTCGGTCTTAAGTAATGTGAAGTTTGCTTTTGAAAAGTTTTTCACGGTGGTTTCTTTGATTGGGGGTGGGGGCGGAATGTGGATATCCAGAGTGATTAGTCTATGGTCTGATCTAACCAGTGAGGGGTTGACCTCCGGTGTGGAACACTGGTCGCCCATGTTGGTGATGACCAGGTCCAATATGTTGTTCCCTCTGGTGGGGGTGTTAACCAGTTGATCCAGGGCATTCGAGTTTATAAATTCTAGGAAGCGTTGGGCAAGGGAGTTAGTACTTGAATAGTTCTCACAGTTTATGTTTGGGTAATTGAAATCACCCAGTATTAGGGTGTCTGGTAGGACCTTCATATTTCCCAGTGTCTCCAGAAATGCAGAATGGGGGTCCTGGGCCATGGTGGGTGATCTGTAGCAAGCTACAATTTGGATTGCAGTTTTGTCCATTGTTAGTTGCACATGGATGATCTCTGATGCATTGTGCTGCGCCACTAACCTGGAGGTGTGGGTATCCTTGATGAATATGGTTACACCCTGCCTTTTGTGTTTCGGTCCTGGTTCTGTGGCCAAAAGGTATGGTATGAGTTATAGCCTAGTAGTGCTGGGGTGCTCTCAGGAGCCTTAAACCAGGTTTCTGTTACTGCACAGATGTTGATGTTCTCCATACTGAGGAGTGCCTCGAGTGCATGCATTTTGAGGTTTAGACTTATGGCGGTGAGTAGCATTGCCCTCAGTTTTTGGTTACTTGTGCCATTTATGGTGGTGGATGTGTCTTTTGAGCCTTGCCTAAAAAAGGCACTATGGGGGCGGCAAGAGCCTTGCCCAGTATTCAAAAGCCTAAGAGTGACAGGTGCAAGCCATCTCTTGTGAGGCGATGTGGCTTGTCGAGCATGTCATCCCAGGCAGACAGATACTGGATCCCCTTTGAATGACACCAGAAACTTAGCCAATTGTTGAAATTGATCATTTGTTGTTTATACTGTGGCATCATTTTTGGTGAGGGTAGGATGCTACTCAGGGTCAGGGTCATACCAGCCTGGGCTACATGATCATAGAGCTCTTCCATGTCTCTTTTCATGTAGTCCAGGGAGGTACGTCTCAGGTCATTCACACCAATATGGACAATGACAGAGTCATATTTGTACTTGTTCTGGAGTGACTTGAGTGCTTGTGTATGTGGTGGATCCTGGCACCTGACAGGCAGCTAACTGTAACCTTCTCTGTGTCCAGCCTAGTTAGTGGGACATCAGTGTGCCTGACTATAGAGTCGCCTATTACTAGTGTGTTGGGTATGTTATTTTGCTTTAAGGGCTGTGATTGCGTGGCACACTGATTATGTGAAGTATGTGTTTCATGGTTGGTGATGAGGTGTGGAGGTTGCTTGGATGTCTGCTTTGGAGGTCTCTGTTGCTTTTGCAGATTTTTATTTAGAGCCTCCGTGTATGTATTCATGTGTGTTATTTGCCGGTGTTGGTTTATTAGGTCTATGTGAGATTGGTGGTGTGTTGCAAGTATTACCCTTCTCCTCTTGACTGTCAGTTCCAGTCTTGGGTTGAGAGAGCTTTGCCTCCAGTTTGGCTGTATAATTGCATCTCTCACATATATTCGTGTTTGGTGGTAGGAGGAGAGGGTTGTCTGTGTACATGAGGCAGTTGTAACATTGCCTCAAAATGCCCAGAATCACCAGCTGGACGGGAGAGTACACCAGAAACTGCCCTTTGGACATGCCTGAATAGGTAGAGTAAGCTGTTTTTCTGATTAGCTGGTGGGGATGAATAGAGAGCTTTGTCCTTCTGGACAGTATAGGGGGGTCTAGTGCTTGGGTTAATTAGTGCTTGCTATGAGTTTTAAGCAAGTGCTTGACGGTGAAATGAATGGTTTGAGTGTCAAAGTTGAAGGTTTGTCTAGTTCCAAGGGAAAAATTGAAGAGTAGACTTCCTGGAGCCGAGAATAGTTTAACTCTAGCTAAACGGCGCTGCCCGGTGCGCAAAACCGCACAAATGCATTTTTTATAGCAGGGAAGTGAAAGAGATAGAAATTAGCCCAAAATGGCCAATAAACTACTAACTTCTGGGCTGAAACCACTCCTCCAGGGACAGATAGGCTGCTCAAAGCTCCCCTCTCTCACAGGTGAACAGAGAAACTTCCTTCTGTCCAAGTAAAGTATGGGTAACACAGAAACTTGTAACACAGCCTCATACCTCTCAAGTGTACCTCATTACGAGGAACGTACCTAATTTGGGGTCTTAAAAAGTTCATGTTCCTCCAATTTCCTCAAATGTTCCACATTGAAAGACTCTGTCACACATTCATTGTTAGGAATTATTTTTAGTGAAATCCATTGTAAATAGAAATTAATTATATAAATTTATTAACATATCTTCTTTATAAGTAAAACCAGCATATTTTAACCATCCTATGACCTTCCTAGTTGAAGTTGTTAGTAAGCCATTAGTATGTGTTCCACATTTTGCCCATTTGTTCCACATTATGAGGGCTAGTGTTCCTCATTTTAGAGATCGAAGGTTGAGAGCTATGCACAGCCCTGGATTCAGCGATAACCTGAAAACTGGACTATACTAGCTCAGAAAGGCGGGAAAAAGTATATATTTTTGTTTTTTTGTTTTTATTTTTCAGAAAATAGAGCAGATACAATCAAAATTAGCCCAAAATGGCCAATAAACTACTAACTTCTGGGCTGAAACCACTCCTCCAGGGACAGATAGGCTGCTCAAAGCTCCCCTCTCTCACAGGTGAACAGAGAAATTTCCTTCTATTCAAGTAAGGTATGGGCAACACAGAAACTTGTAACTCAGCCCTGGATTCAGCAATAACCTGAAAACTGGACTATACTAGTTCAGAAAGGCAGGTAACAAGTATATTTTTTAATGTTTTTTGGGTTTTTTTTTTCAGAAAATAGAGTACATACAATCAAAACAACACTTTAAATGCACAGAAAAGGCTACTGCACTTTAGTGTGTAGCCTACAACAGTTAAACAGATTATTTAAACATAAAAATGACTTAATTCAAGTGCAGGCAGCAAATAAGTACAATATGTAGCAATAACAACCTTTTTAAATCATGTAATGTGTTTTTCTTTAGTACTAAATAGCTTCAAAAATCACATTTGATGAGGGGGGTTCAGAAAAAAATGTAATAAGGGGTAATTCAAGCCTGAAAATAGGCACATAATTCCAACAATAGGGACATCCTAAATCAGGCCTGAAAATAGCAGTGCTTCTCCAAAATAGGAACAGTCGAGAAGTCTGGATGATAACATAATAAGGTAACTTTTTTGACTTAACAACTCAGTTAATTCAAAGTATGGGGGTATCTTAAGCTAAGCATGTCTCTTCACCTAATTTCTCTTTTGGGGGTGTACCAGAATAAGATGTCCGCAATGTGTCTGCATCAATTTTTTTATGCAGCCTGTAAACTATAAGCAGTAAAGGTACATAAGATATGTAACTAACAGCACATGTTTAGGACAAGGCAATAGTGAACAATATCGTTGTATAAGTACACTTACCATAACAGTAGATGCTTAAGTGATCACTGCTACAGCAGCACTAGGTATATTGGTTATATCTTGCATAAGATATTAAATAAATATTTAGCTGCAGTATGATTAACTGAAGGTGTAGCTGCTGGGTCAGATTTGGGAAGAGTGTATAAAAAGACTGAGGAACTTTATACATCCTATGCTTTTTTAGTGGCAGCTAGCTGGCTATCAGGAAAATTGCAGACTGTAACACATATCCTCCAAAGCTGACAGAACTGGAGGAATGGGTAAAGGTTCTGACAATTCCTTCTGTAACAGCTCATAGTATTTTCTGAAGGACTGAGAAAATTCAATGTTTCCCACTGAAAACACTGGCACATTCTAGAAACAATTTCAGAAAAAGAGAAACTCGCACAGGGAGAATCAGAAAGTGAGCTCTGCTCTAAGTCTGAATCAGAAATCTGAGGAGAAAACCCTTTATTTGTTCCTTCATCTTCCTGTCTAGGTTCAGAATACTGAATCTCTTCAGGAGAAGATGTGGCCCTCTTTCTTTTACCAAAACCTACTTTAAAAGAAGGGTAAATAGCCTGACTTAAACATTGAACCAGACACAGTAAGCTATACCTGTCTAAGGAAATTTAAGGACAAGAAGATGCATCTTTAGGTTTCTGTTTCTTTTTGACAGGTAAAATGGGGCCAACAATGTTATTAATGGCAGCAACAGCTTCCCCAGGGAATGGGCACAACATTTTGACAAAACAGGAAAGCCTGCCCTATTCCCCCTACCAGGACTGACAGGAGTGGCTCTCCCTTGCCTATTGAGGGGACCCCAACAACTGCACAGAATGTGGTTGACTCCCAGTCCATAGTGGCTGTAGGTGCTACACCAGAGGGATCCAGATAAAAAGATGAGTGGTCTGGGGTAGAACTATTAGCCACAGCAAAGCCATTCTCCTGTGGCTGAGCCAATTGCTTGCCTGCTGTGGTGGCAAAACCTGTTCTCTTAACTTTTTAAGTTTTCCCTTAAAACTACCTTCCTCAAAGTATACTACTGTTCTATTTAGTGTATCCTACAACTATAAATTATCTCTACTTGACTCCCAAGTAGACTATTCTCTATCTGTATAGCCAAGCACTTGCTCCTACAGTACTTATCACCTCGATACAGCACTCTTGTTATAGAAAGTACCCCAAAAAAGCAAACCCCGTTTCTCGGTCACCCACATCCCCCAAAACCTTTTCTTTAAGTTTTTCTGTCTATTCCCTCTAGCATGTCGTGGGATCAGTTGCTAATGTCCTCTCCTGCTCAGCTGGTGAACCTGGGAATATTGAGGCAATGTTACAATTGCCTCATGTACACAGACAATCCTCTCCTCCTCCCACAAAATACAAATACATGCGAGATGCAACTATACGGCCAAACTGGAGGCTGAGCTCTCTCAACATAGGACTGGCAAGACCAGACAGGAGGAGAAGGTAACCACACACACTATAGACCCAGTCTCACATAATACCATCACAACCTCAAATCATACACATAAACACACAAAGACATACTCGGAGGCTCTGATCAAAAATCTACCAAAACAGCAGAGGCCACCAAAGCAGACACCCAAACAACTACCACCTCAGAACACAACACCTGCAACACATAGACCACACAGTCAGAGTGTCAAGCAGTCACAGCCCTTAAGGCCAAACACAATACCAGACACACTAGTCATTGGTGACTCCATAGTCAGACACACTGACGTCCTGCTCACCAGACTGAGTAAGGAGAAGGTCACAGTAAGCTGCCTGTCAGGTGCTAGAATCCGCCACATAACGCATGCACTCAGGTCTCTC